>NW_020654878.1:7831317-7837497 GCF_003589595.1 Hyposmocoma kahamanoa
GTGTGTGTGTGTGTGTGTGTGTGTGTGTGTGTGTGTGTGTGTGTGCGTGAGCTGATAATTCGATATGAAACGTTTAGTAGAGGGATGAATAAAAATAAATAAACGTCGGTACATTATTGGGATGTCTATGAAATGGCGTATACATATAACGTGTGAAGCCTTAACAAATTACGTTATGGAGTTTTTCAGCATCCTCGTAGTACATGTACAACAATAGTATTTTATAAGACGTGATAAACGTACGAACGGAACAGATCTTCACATTACTAATGTATATTACCAAATTCCTTGATTCCGTAACCAATAAATTGTAGCCGATCGTAAACCTAATAATTTTGGGTACGTTGCCGGTTCAAGGCTTCACAAATACAGAGGATCAAATTTAATGAAATACCCATATCCCTGTAAACCTATACTCACCGTGCCTGTATTAATAAATGTAGTTTATGTATATTTATATAATACGAGCTGTAATCGACGTTGCAATGCCAGTGTAAAGTCCCCAACACGCTGTGAGCCAAAGTGGTGTCTAACGTAGTTGGAGTTTGTAACCTGAAAACTGTATTGTTGGTATGGTTAATTCTACCTGTTGTCACATAGATATGTGTCAACCAGCTGATCTGGGGTCAGGACTGACTATGACCCGCACCTACCGGCGTGGAATGAGGGACCGAGGCGAGCGACCCGCTCCCCAAGAGGTGGAGCGGGAGCGCCGCCTCGCGGCGCAGCGCATGCGGGACCGGTGGAAAGAGGGTTTGGCGGATCCCCTCTATGGCGCTCGTACCATAGAGGCGCCCTGTCTTCGTAGAGTGGGTAAACCGGTCCCACTGTCGTACCACCTTGTGCAGGTGCTGACCGGGCACGGCTGCTTCGGTCACTACCTGCACAAGGTGGCGAGGAGGGAACCGTCCCCGTTGTGCCACGAGTGCGGCGCTGTGGATGACACCGCGCAGCACACTCTAGAGGTGTGCAGCCGGTGGGATGGGCAGCGCCGCACTCTGACGGGGACTGTAGGGCAGGACCTCTCGCTGCCGAGCGTGGTTGCCGCCTTGCTCGATAGCGAGGAGTCCTGGGAGGCGGTGGCCTCCTTTTGCGCAGAGGTTATGTCGCAAAAGGAGGCCGCGGAGCGGGTGCACGAGGATGCGGCGGACACGCACCCGCTTCGGCGCAGACGTACGGGGAGAAGGTGAAGGCAGTTCGCTGCTCGCCTGATCCCCTAGTGAGACCAGCGGGCTCTGGACAGGGACTCCGGAGCCGGCATTGCACGGCCTCACTCGTCTGGGGGGCGGGTCAGAGGACAACCGACTCGCCCCTCCGTTGGCGCGGGAGCCCTGACGTAAGCTAGGGCGGCCGGGCGGCGTCGTGGTTCATGTTCACTGATTCCACGGCGCCGATTCAACCGGCGAGAGGGAAACCCGGGGGGGTTTTAGTGGGGTAGGCCCTCCAGTCTGGAGGGAGAGTCCCCACATAACCCTTGAGTCTCCCTGGGCTCAGGGGTATCCATAAAGATTTTCCCCCGTCAAAAAAAAAAGACTGACTATGACTGATAAGGTCAGGTGGGCCCGTCTCGTATAACCAAAGGTATCTCGTATCTTATATAAACAAAACTTAGTAGAAGATATGGAACTGTTGTCACAAAGGAAATATGAATATGAAGCTGTAAAGTCACATCATGTATATATGGATTCCAGTAACGACTGTAGTTTATAGTATTTTATATTGTTAAATCTCTTTTGTACATCAGCATCTGAACAAAAGGCGGTACTTGCAAAAATATATTGAAAATCGCACTAAAGCAGGCACTATTCTCTTCGGTTTGCGTGACGCACACAAACGCGAGTATGATAAGGCAGAGACCGCAGCCGCTTTTGTCCCTGAACGCCCCACAATGGTACAAAAGACCGTCAAAACATAATTCTCGCACAATTAAAATACGCCCGCATTTCTACACACCAGTTTGGGTTGAAAATAGTTTCTTTAAACAGCGAATCAACTTTGAAAACACATTTTTTTTATGAAATTGCACCCATGGTGTAATAAGACCACATTTGCAAAATAACAACTTTTTAGGAGAGAGGTTTAAAAAATCTAAGAACTAGGCCATAGGAAATTAAGAAAAATAGTTTTCCGGATTTAAGAACTAGTCGATAACTTTTTAATACTTAAATAGGAGAGTTATAAAATTTCACAAGTTCCCGCCAGCACATCAAGCTACACATTGACGGATCTTGTTCCGTTGCACTGGAGGCGATTTTCGAACAAAAATGTGTACTCTGATGTACCGTTGTCCGTACATAATTTGTTTCATGTAAGTATAAAAAAGTTTAGTATGTAGTTCGTATTATAATTATAAGTATTTCATCTGACAAAAATACTTTTGACCTGTGGCTTTATTATAATCAAGGGTGCGAAAGGTCTCCTCAATAAATTAATATTTTAATGTTCGTGAACACAGGACAATAAATACAGTAGAAAAGATTACTTTGCGTGGTACGTGTGTACGCGAGGTTCCACATATTTTAAGCCCAATCCGCAATTTTCGCTTATGGTTGTGTCAATTATCTCGCGCAAATCGAACGTCGTAGACAAATGCCTTATTTTGCTACTTTGTACTACACTTGTAATACGTATTATCATCTATGGTGGTGTTTCGTATATTCGTTAAGTCTTATTTTATTTAATTTTAATGAATTTTCAATGTTCAGTTTATCGTAGTATTTTTTTTTATACAAGACACGAAAGTAAATCTTATACCGCTGCAATATGGTCGCTTCTTTTTTGGAGAACTAAGTAAACATTTCGAATTTTCCACGTAGGTCGTCGTTCAGCTATTAACATTTGCAGGATATTCATTGAAATTTCAATATAAAATTAAAACAGATTACCAGCTCTACTAACTTTAGCTCAAATAATTATACCTATACATACTTTGTTTCATGTATTTTTATGACTATCATGTGATAAAAGTACTTTTTACACAAAAAGAATACAACGGAAGTTATTTCTAACTTTAAGGCGTCTAACTAATGATAATTAGGCATCAGTTAACTCTTTTTTGCCTAGAAACGAACATGAAAATAGTACTGAATATATCCTTAGGTTAACACCATAATTGCATCTCGGAGCTTACTACTTTTAAAGGTCATTGATCTTTATTTAATCTCAGCTCTTTAACAGAAGTCACCTTTTAAATCCTTAGGAGTGACAAACCCATGAAAAACTATAATTGTAAAGGTGTTACTTACAGACGCTACGAATCATATCAACTGCTAGACAGATCATAATAAAATCATCCCAAGCGCAATTAATAATAATCTCCGACACCTTTGAAAAATTGCCATAATAATACATAGCAAAACAGTTCTCAAATTCCTCTTTTGATTAAATTTAAGGGCCTAACTGCTTAAACCAAAAGCCAGTAGATATTACTATTACATTATGAGAAATAATGTAATAAATAATATATTACATGAGAATTAATACAATAATTAATGAAGTTTGATTCTCAAACAACAAGTTTCAAGCCTTCAAAACCTTTAATAAAGTTGTACACAGACTTAAGGCAAATTTTGGTGGTATCTCAATCGCAAATTGAGAAAGACTAGACGTCGGTTCCATTATGAAAATGAGGCTCTCCAGATTACAATGAGCTGTGACTTAGGGCTCTTTACACAAACACAAACGGATCTTTAACAATTTAAGGCGAAATTACTCCAGGGACCCTCCATTTTAATGTCGCACAGATTCCATTTTTTAGTTATGACCCATTTCGGTCTTGCAAATTTATGAAATCTATTATTTTTCAAAGGAAAATAGCACGGTCGTAATAATATTAAGACAAAAGTTTTGCTTTGTGTCTAAGTATACAAAGCGATATAAAACAATATGATACAAACACTTCACAATGAAGGGCAACGCTATACGCGTTATAAAAAATGCAAAATATTGCGTTAATAAAAATAAAACGCAACGTAAATAAAAACAAATGTCAGTACCTGAGTTTTCATTACCCTAAGGGTCAAAGTTATTTTAGCACTAAATCCCAGTTTAATGACACTTTTATTTTACGTTAAATTCAATTGACAAAACCTACGTTTATAACGCGTAACGAGCCCAAAAACAGTAAAATAAAACGTATACTATAAAATAACAGTAACTACGTGTATCACGTTGGAAAACACATTCCAGTGCATGAAATGAACATAAAGTGTGCGATCCGTACTACTACGATCACTCCGTCGTGTAAGATACTACCTAGGGCCACGTTATTCGAATCACTTATTTCTAAAATTGTAGATTAATTTATTATGTATTGTCTTTATCTCTCGTTGTTGCTGCAAGCCACACAAAAAACGCTGCTTGCTCTGTATTAATTGACACAAAATATGATCAATTTCATTAATATTTACTTCTTTAAATATGATACCTTTTTTTTATAACATCAAGTGAAGGGACAAACAAGCCGTGTGTCTGCTGCTAAGCGACACGCATAAATCGCAAAGATCTGAGGGACACTGCCACTGAACCCGTTACTCTGAGATATAAGTTGAAAAGTCCCATGTGCCTGTAATTTCACCAGCACCCTTACCCTTGAAAACCGAACGCAATAATGCTTACGTTACTGACAGATATAGTTACTGACAGATATAGGTAAGGTGGCGGTTCTTCGCTGGACGACTCTTTCACAAGGAGCTTTACTGCTAGTAAATAACTCTTGATATGCCGGGAATGACTCTTAATAAGCCATTTAGGTGACGTTCCTATCACGACGTGCCTATTTGAATATAAAACGTACATTAAGAGAGTACCCTATTTATTAATAGTTAAGATAAGGAGGACAAAATAACGGGATGGTAAATATGGAGCTTTTGAGAGACTACACCATCGGCAAAATCAACTGTCATAAGAAGTAAGTAATTTAATTGTTGTTGTAAAGTAACAAGGTCCCATTGGACTGACACGAATAAAACTGTGTTCAGAACGTCATTGCTCTGCTTTAGTACGTAATCTGTTATCTAGAGTCACAGGGGTATTTTTAGAAAACAATACCAATAATATAATAGAAAACTTTAGCATTTTATAATCACGGTTGCGGCAAGTGTTGTGTGTTTGGAGTAATCATCAGCATTCGTTTGAAGTAATTATCATCATTGTTTGTCATCCAGGGCAAAATGTCGATAAAAGACGGCATTCCTAGTTAAAGAATTCCAAGGAATGGTTCGGCTGCAATACCATTTTTGTCTTTAAAGCGGCAGTCTCTAAAGTCAAGATTGCCATGATCTCCAACCTCCTATTGGAGAGGAACCCCAAGAAGAAGAAGTTTGGAGTAAACAAACCATAAATGTATCATTTATATGCTTTCCTTAATAATAATTCTTCCTTTCCACATGACCTATTATCTTTTCACCGGAACTAGCGTGATTTCTTATTATTGGGCTCATCCCTGGGAATATTGTCACGTTGGTTCAACGTCCATTAGAATAGCCTATTGTTTGCATTTTCCGAGCAAGACAACATTATCGAAGACATTACCGGTCCTGAACGACCGCAGGCTCTGTGAATAGGCCACTAAGACGTAGCTCTTGATATTTAGACGCGTTTATTCTTTAAAATAGCTTGTGAATTATAGATGACCTCAGTGGCCCAACGGTTTGCACTGTGGACAGGTTTGATTCACAGTAAGACTAATTTGGGAAATTAACGTTGTAGTCTGGGTATTCTGGGTATTGTCGCGGTACAATATAATATTTGATATCGAAATATGTAAAATATAAAATATCTTGTAATGAAAGCATTTTAATATATGTGTCTATATTTACGAGTGGCGTAGTAATTTAAAACACTTTCATTACGAAATCTTTTTTGGTTGTACCCCCTCTCTGCAACTCTTAAATTAGTATCCTAAGGTTGCCTGGAAATAGAAATTGCTACTTAGCAACATGAACGCCTTTTGTACATTGGCTTACTCCGTGATACTTATATTATTGTTCTGTGTTGTCATTGTAATTTTAAAGTGCAATAAATAATATTTCTTTCATTCATTCCTTCAAGTATCTAATAATATATTTTAAGTCGAAATTAAATGCAAAATTGCTTCTTATTTAAGATGAATTGAAATCAATATTTTTTGAGTGCAAATGAAATGTTTTATATAAACCATATTCTCTGTTTTTTATAATA
>NW_020654878.1:7847497-7860082 GCF_003589595.1 Hyposmocoma kahamanoa
TCCAGGTCATGATTGCTCAGCACACTATCCAAGCCCTTGGTATCTTCTACATTGAAAACTGTTTTTTTTATTTAATTAGTCCTCGCTAAGGGAACTGCAATAGGGTGACAGTGTCTCATAGAACGCGTAGGTACATTAAACGAAATATCACCCAGTACGTCAAGGCAGTCAACATTGCCATTTATAATGTTTAGAATATAATCTATATCAAAGATTTTTCGGCGAATATTTAGAGGCACATGAACCGATATACAGAGAAACGCTTCAAACTGCAACTCACGAGGTTTAAATAGAAGTAATAAATTCGACTAATACACACGACGATTACAAATATGATGACAAAGATATCGTCAGGCTATGGGTGACCGCCTGCGTTCTGGCACCAATTTGTCCCTCGTCCTTCCACAACACAGTTCCCAAAAATATTCGAACTCGTTCACAGTAAATGCTGCCCGTATGTGGAACCTTCTCCCGGTCGAGGTCAGACAGTCGCCTTCGGTTCGGGTTTTCAAGGGTGCTCTTTTGAAGTTTTGGGATTGTTCAGACTCCACATGTTAGAGCTTTTGAAATATTTTTTACTTTTGATATATTTATTTATAGTTTTATTTTGTACATTCAATTTATTATAGACTTTGTATGTATTAATGTATCAACATTACTTAATATATATATATTCGTATGTACAGTTGATTTATTAAATTTATCTGTGTATTTATTGAGTATAGTATATTTCATTTCTTTACTTATCTATTTTTAGTGCCACCCCAAAAACCAACTTTCCTCTCAGATTTTCAAAGGTTAGTTGGAAGAAATCTCTTTATGGGATAAGCTCGCCTTTGTACACAAATATTTAAATTGTTTCTGTAAATTTGTAAGTTACTTTGTGGTACAATAAAGTGTTTAAATAAATAAAATAAATAATAAAAGATACTAGAAATGTGGATTTGCGAGATTATGTAAATACCACTATGCAGCTATGTAGTACCATTGAGAAAACCACAAAATAAAAGTTTCAGAGGTATAAGCCTACTCTTTTCTACATAATTGCTGCGCCCTTAAAGAGAAATCAATACTGTCAAACCAGAAACAGAAACCTTTTTTGAAAATTTGTTTTACAGTACACATAACACAAACGTAGAACAGTTTTCTATGTGAAACAAATCTTTATTCGATGTTTTTTTTTGCAATACAATCGTGCAAAACCAAAACACTGCAAGTCCCAGTATAGCGTTTTATAATTTTATAACTACAAGAATCTTGCGGTTCTTATTGAGGCAAAACAAATTTAACGGTTTTTCAATAGATATAGTTTTACAATCAATCAATCAATTATAATGGCTAGTAAGAATTCTTTAGTGCCCAATTTAAATAAATTTAATTTGTCTTTTACGTTAACTTGAAAATTACAAAAAATAAGAAATAATTTTTGCAGCATTTTCTCAAAATACTGTTTTTGATATTAGAGTGTCTTAGTTTGACAAGATAGAATAGAACTTCCACATTCACACTGGTCGTTATTTACACAATATGTAATCTGGTCAGGTATATAGGAGTGCACACATTACCAAGACGCATTCATACAATAATACTAGCAATTGTTCGAAATAAATGTAACGTGGTTGTAAGGTGACATGTGTGCGGACTCGCACCTATAACTGGTTGAAGGTTACCGAAATACCACTTTTTCTTTTTTAGAAGTGGAGTGGGGGGTCATCGAGTATATAACCAGAAATAGAGACGAAATAAGGGCCATATATTCCTGGTAAAATATTAGCGATACAACTCTTGTAAATATCAATTCTCGTTTGCACTGAAATATAGACAGGCCAACTACTGACCTGTGTGTACGTCTCCGTATATCCCAAAAAATATTCTGTATTTATTGTAATAAAGATAATATCTCTAACAATGTCGTGCTGTTCTATTCGGTGGTGTGGGAAAAACAGCAAAACATCTTTACAAAATAAACAGAATCCCATTTTATCAGTAATTAAATATTAAATATGTAATTTTGCAATTTTCGTCCATTATAGCTGAAGTTAAGTAGTCGATTTGAAGTGAAACAGTTGACGACACCCGTCGACTGTTTCGAACTCTGGCTAACCAATCGGAGTTGTCACAGTAATGATATGGCAGAATAGTTTTCAAACAAATTAAATGACGTTTCGTCTCTATTTCTGGTTATATACTCGACGTGGGGGGCGAAGGGCTCGCTTTTGTTTCTAGAGTTATCTCGGTGAAGTATTATATTCTTGGACTTGGACTATATTCTACCGTGGCGACAGCCGCCATTTTGTTCGCTAACGTGAGCGTGTTTTAGGAAAACCGTTTGAGCGAGCGCCACTCCCGACCTCTCCAATTCTTTATTTACAAAAAACTTAAGTAACAATTATTTACAATATCGTATCACTATTGTGTATATTCACGTTAACAAAACATTTTTGACACTGCACTATATTCATCATCTGTTGTCAGGTCAGTACCGAACAACACGTAATCATAATTTTTATGTCATGACAAGGATCAAAAGCCACATTTTGTGTAGACATACATCTTGACCCGGAGCAGTACTCCTAAAAACTACTTCATTAATATTTCAAGGATATCATAACGCTCCATCTTCAAGGGTAAAGTTTATTGGAGTCAAACTTTATAGGAGTGAAACTTGTGTAATTGCAAGAACTTGGTAAACATTTTATTAGGGTAATTTATAGGCATCAATGAGCTCTCAAGAGTCCTCATTTAAACATTATGACATCGCGCGTAAAACCAAATACTGTAGTAACTGAAAATTGTTGGAATTGAGAAAACACGATTTGTTTTTAATTTTCAAATCGAGTTTTCTCAATTCCACATTTTTGGTTTTTTTATTAAATGTCACAATGTGTGCCACTAGTTTATTGTAATAATTATTAATAACAAAGATCGCGACCACTTAGAAAAATTTCTTCGATCCGGCTGGATTCGAACTGACATTTTCTAGCAAACCGTGAAAGACGCTATGCCAACTAAGCCACGGAATGAACCAGCGGAACTTACGATTTTCTATGTGCTTGTTGTCATTCTTTGTTTTCTTTTTTGGTTTTAACGACTTTTTATGCCGTAACCCCGTCGATGAGAATTTAATTCTTCACTCAGAGAGGTACCTTTACAGCTGAGAGGTGTCGCTTTAATCATTGTAATTTTCAAGTTTTTATTGAATGTTACGATGTTTAACTACCACGATATTAATTATTTTTTTGTGAAATTGCTCCACTTGTTTGTTATTATATTAATAATTATAACAAACTGTAATTTGTTACTTTAAAACTGTAGTTTGTTATAATTATTAATATAATAACAAACATCGAACACTTAGAAAAAATATGGCACAGCGTCTGACACGGTTTGCTGACGTCGGTTCGAATTCGGCCCGATCGAAGGAATTTTTTCTATGTGTTCGATATTTATTATTAATCATTATAATCCACAATTTTCAGTTAAGGCAGTGTTCGGTTTTATATACGGGTCGTATTAGACAGAAAGTGCTACCACTTACGACTGTTATATTGAATTAATTTATTCCTAACGAGTTCTTAGGGTTTAGCGTTTGTTATACATAAGAAATGAAACTATTTTTCCGGATTTAAATCGCGTATACTATGACCATGGACCTGTACCTTTACAGGTCATGGTTGGTTTGTTTGAAAGAACAAATATACGTCGAAACTCATTGTAAACATAACATAATCGTTGGAAAAGAATCGATTTAATTATAGTTTGGAGCTTATTTGAAACAGGAACATAACAATTAGGAGAGTATAGTATTTTTACTTCTCTTTTAAGTTAGTACAAAGTTAGGCCTATCTTTACACCTCTATAATATCGATTATCGACAGTATCGACTGGCGCTACCAAAAAGGCTTTCCAGCATACTAACTCTCTTTTAAGTCTTCTAACCTGTGTAGATCTACCATGAGCTTTCAATGTCTGCTTAAATTGTTATATGCGACCTTGACAGAGTGTTTGACAATTTATTATGTATACGTAAGTTATACATAATAAAGATTAAACACAAGCAAAAATTTATTCACTTCGACTGGCTTTCACCATGCGTTGCCTGGTACCTTCCGACTTAGGTACGGAACGAACCACCAGACCTTACGAATTTTTCTATGTGCTTGTTTCTAATGAATGATAGTTTCTTGAATCTTTGTTTTTGGTTTTTTACTACTTTTTTTGCCGTAGTGAGAAATCTATGGAAGTTCTTTGTATTAAAAATTATAAGAAACTTGTGGAATTATTTCACAAAAAAATAATTTAATATCATGTCAGTAAAACATGATAATATTCAAAAAACTTAATATACGTAAGTTATTTTGTGACAATACCATGTCTTTTTTTTTCAATGCCACTAGACATTGCCTAGATACAAATGTAGTATCATTAATATACGTGTTTGTTACCATCTTACTCCAATTAATTTATGCACAACAGTTATTGTATACCTAATTCATAACTCATGTAGTTGTGTACACTCAACATAGTAAGTAAGTATAGTTCCTGCGTTCGGCCAAACATGTTCAAACATATTGAAGATACCTTATAGAAGTGAAGAGACTGAATCAAATAAGTGTAAAGGCGGTTTTCCACCGAGGGACGGGCGAGGCGAGACGAGAATAGAAATTTCGCCGGCCTATTTCCACCAAAAATTGCAATTATTAGCTCATGCTCAATATTTTAAAACACACGGCGAAGTCATTCAAAGGCAAATTAGAGCTAAAATTATAATTTTTTTATACCAACTCCGCTAGCACAAATAAATTTACGAATAACTGCTTCAACATATAATTATTTTCAATAATTTCCCGAATGAAATGAAATTGTTACTAGAAAATACTTTTAAACTACAAATTGATGGAATGGTTTTTAATGACTTCTATACTAATAAACAATACTTAGAATTTACATATACTAATTTACATTAATTTGAATGCATTTAATGATGGAGTCCAAACGTAAAATCCTATTAATATTTGCTTTCAGGTTATAGAGAACAGAAGGGGAAAATGTTGGTTATTTGTTACGTAATGACGAATTTGTGAAAATGATAAACGAGTTGAAGATAGAAAGGAAGAGAAAGAGACTAAGACGAACAGTGAACAAATAAAGAAGAAGACTGGTTAGGAGCTGTAATGAATGGAGAAGGCTACACCGACGAGAGCCCAGCTCTTAAATAGAATGATGATGCTTGCAGGCTGTATACAATGTATCTTATTTTATTCAAGACCTATAACCTCTACAAGTACTCTATTCTGGCAAATAAACGTATTCTATTATATTCTACAGGTCTTCTAATTTTTGTATTAAACAAAAAAATACTTAAGAAATATTTTACTTCGTCTAAGTCATTCATATTTGTTACCACCGTTTGATCAATTCGCTTTCACAGATCGGAATATGAACGCACATTTATCAACGATGTACACAACGCGTGGGAGTGCCTGTTTATACTATGACCACTTTTCAATGAACACAAAACATGTACAGTGAACATCAAATCAAGCTATACATTTTTGTTCGAATATCTCCTCCATGCAACGGACCAAGATCCATCTATGTGCAGCTTGATATGCTGCTGTCTGTACGTTTGTAGTTACTCTCCACTAAAATTACACCCTGCCCAGGTCTGATGTAAAATGGTTTATAAAAATACTTTTATTACAATCTAGAAATTCTTAGGTTATCGCGACGATGAAAATCGCGTATACTTATTTTTTCAAACAAACTATGAAACGTTGGATTTAAACATTGTTATTTTCTACATTCCGAGGAATATTAATACGACATAAACGCATAACGTCATGTGGCATCTATTGAATGACCAGAGGGCCTACCATAACCTTTCCAAAAACTATCTTATTTCAATGTAAGCTAGTAAGCTTATTTTAATATTACTCATATTTGTACCACGACAAATCTGTCAACCAAGTAATGTATTATTACTAAAGTGATTGACAGAACGAATAATTTCCCAATATTGTGTATTCCTTACTAAAAATAGGAAAGACATAACGCTACATGAACTATATAATGCCACCTCTTTCTTTTTTTTGATGTTCCGAATCGTCTTAACGTAGTATAATGTTTAAGTACCTACTTAATTCTATTTACACTCAGAGAATTTTAATTGTAAAAAAAAGAACAGTATGTAATAATAAAATCTATTAAAATTACGTTGTTTTTAATTATTTTTTTGAACAAAAATAAATAAAATAAGCTGAGTTGTGATTGTCACGTTGTGAAATCGGAATTATAGTCTAGTGTCAAATGTTAGTGTCGCCAAGGAACATCTATATGTATGATGTTGCTGTCATAGTTTTACGAAATAAACATCGCGTGTTTTTATTTAACGAGAAATAATTTAATTTTAAATAAATTATAAAAAAATTAATTAAAAAAATAAACAAAATATTGAAGGCATTTATATAAATAAATAAGTTCAACTTAACTTTTAATCATTACAAACCAATATTTAGACAATAAATTCGAAAATATTATTATTTTCGAATTGCAAAAAAAAAGCAGCCTCCGAGTAACTTTTTCAAGATTGCTAAATTTGACATAAGAACAATATTACTTTAATGTTAAAGTCGCGTCACAGTATGAACTGAGTGAATGAATAGTCACAAAGCTGCCAATAAAACATCATAGTTTTAACATTATAATAAGCTTACTTTAAGCGCATCACGGTACGAAAAGTCAATGTCAGGTTAAAGTAACATTGTTTTAAGAGGTTGTGGAAGGCCCCCAGGTTTTCGTTAAAAACCGGTACATATACAAATAGAATCAACATTACTATGGGCTTTTTACTATTGACCACCTGCTCGTAAATTTGTAACATAAGTTAAAAAAACCAGAACACGAAAACATTTATGGCGTATCATCTTACTGTGGTTTTGGTTAATATAGTCCCCGATATACCCGTGATAAACAGTTTTCGCGAACAAAAACCGTATTTTCGAACGAACAACAGGACAAACGCAATAAACGCAAAACAATGGAGGCACATCCAGGAAGCAGTGGTAATTTATCTCCTTTTAAACAACACGAATTACAGTGTAAACGTGTAAAGTTTAGATAGGAGAACATGATTTTTTATTTATTACAAAATCATTATTAATACCACACACTTTTACACATACTTTACACTTGTGAGCTTACTGGAAGTATTGAGTACTTACTAACAGTGAAAACTGAAGTCCGTATCTATAAGAAGAAGTTTCTAAATAAGAGGCTTCTTAGAGATGAAAATTGCGTGATTTGTGCCTTACATTTATAATTCAGAAAAATACAAAAGGGTCGTGACACGGTTTTGCAAGCGTTAAAAAAAACAAAAAAATAGTTTAAAAACGGACAGAGTTTAAAAACGGCAATCGAATTTATCGCCGTAAAAAATAAATGTAAAAACTTATTTTTGAAGCTGTCTGATGAGATGCTTGAACAACACGTGTGTAACTTCATTTATGTTTCACATGGACCGTTGCAACAAAAAAGAAAAAGATATTCTTTAAAGGATGACAATACTTCATAATTTTTTTAGTAATAATTCCTATCTTCATTCTACTTGTCCAAATGCGAAGTTTTGGTAAACACGATTATAGCATGTGTAAGCAAAAACATCTAACATTCTGATTTCCATTCATATGATTCTGCCTGGATCGTTATGTGAATAAAGTAACGAGTGAGAACGACTTTACAACATGAAGATTGATTCGCTATAACAGTAGAGTCGGAGTAACGTCAACGAAGGCCGTACTTTCCATCCGCTATCATGTCCATGTACACTTACGCTATAAGTCGAATTTTACGTCACAAGATTGCTTTTATAGAAGTACAAAAGTCTCTAAGGAGGGTTCATCTCAGACTTCCTCCTTGCAGATAAGAAAATCTGTTTTGGAGAGAGCTTACACGGGGCTAAAATTTTATTGCATACATACAATATCACGACAGCCCATTGCTAGTTATAAACCTTTTCCACAGCAGACAATTTTCTTAATCAACACACTTGGCATGCACTGTAAAGTTTGTACTTACTTCCGTGAGTGAAACCTGGACTGATACAGCGTCATGTCCATACTACCCAAGTGGCGGAGATCAGGATTCAATGGATGTGCGGAATAATGACACTTGAGAAAATCCGCAACGGACACGTTCGTGGCAGCATCGGTGTACATGACATCGCTGATAAGCTCCATAAGCTCCAAAAGAGTAAGAACTGGTAGTATAAATCTGAAGAAGGTGGGCAGATCATAATTCGCCAAAGATCTAAGAGCTGCCGTATTTCTGAAAACGACACGTCTAATGGAGCAAATCTAAGACACAATACAAGGAAAGCAGACCCCACCCTCAGATAGGAATAATAATGCTGAAGAGAGAGAGAGACAGAGAGAGAGTGAGAACGCACTTGGTTTGCAGTCTGGTCTGCGACAGTAAGAGAGGGAGAGGGAGAGAGAGAGTGCATTTGGCATGCAATTTGGTCAATGATAGTAATATCTATTATAATGTTGCCGCCTTAAACACTCGATTTATGTTTTCTGCCTATTTCCTGGATTTTTTAACCACACGCACTCAACTGGACGTAGTTAAACAAAAAGGATCCAATGCACATCCAGCCACTTTCGAGATATGGCTGTTTGAAGTTTAAAAATGTTTCTCGATCTTGTTTTATTTTCAAAACTTATAATGTCATGTAACTCCAGAGATATTTATTCATGTTTATATGTTGTATATTAGTTGCTGATCTAAGAGGTTAGACTTTAGGAACCGTTTGGTATATACAACTCATTTTATGATAATTTTGTGGATTGGATCCTTTTTGCACAAAACAATCACTGAACACGAATTCGTTTTTTAACTTTGTTCACAAATTCTAAACTTCGACATAGTCGGTCCATTAAAACAACATTTCTTTCACCCACCGTCGACCTATTCAAATCCCGAGCAGTATGCTTCCGGGGTTAGATATTGCCACGAAGACATCTGCGGCGATCCGCAAACCCAATTTAATGCCTCACGAAATCTGGACAATATAAATGGAAAAGAATATCCAGCTTTCAACCGAACAATGGCAGTCATGAAATAGGCAACCGCTTCGTTCTCGTTTATTAATCGACCTAATTTTGAGGTTTTTGAACTTTGGCAACAGTAAAAGTGGGAAATGCAATTGAAACTTTTTTGGCCTGGAACATTACTCGGTTATACATATTAAGGAGTTTTATTTCCTTATTTTGGTTATCACTCTTTTTTCCAATTAAGTATACATGTAACTTGTTAATATAGATTTATAAATATTGATCAGAATTTCTGGAGGTGGAGGCCTGGTGACCTAAAATACAGGGTATCCTAGTTTAGGCTCCAGCCTCTACAAATTTTCCTGTCATGTTTTTTACTTTAATATCTCTTATGTTTACTTAAGTTGTTACAAATTTGTGGAGGAAATAAAGAATTTACTTACTTACTTACTATAGGACGACAGTTGGAATATCTGTAACTGCAGTACTGGTTAGTAAAGTTATGTAACAATAAATGGGGTGAACGAAAGGAGCCTCCTCGCAATGATTGGGCAACAATCGGCGACTATGTTACGCCAATTGGCAAAACCTTTCATCATGATGGCAAACATGTCCCATACTTCAGCATGACGGCTACTACTAGTGACGCGGGTAGCGGCAATAACTTCCGTGTCACAATTACAACAACCGCAATAATATAGTGTATGCCATCGATACGATAAGAAGAAGACGTATCAATCACGGTAATAGTGAAGAAAAACGTCGAATGTAACTGGTTCTTCGACATGCAGTAGAAGAAGATTTACAACCCTTAGAAAACGTGTCCCCGACCCGCAATGGACTAGTATGAACTATGGCGAACTATAAACCTAAACCCTCTGCTTAGAAGAGACCCTTGCCTTGAAGTGGAAAGCATAATGAGTTGACGCTGCCGATATTTATTTGTGAGTAAATTTTATTCATCAATCAAATAGTATGTGACATGTATTCACAACAAAAATTCAAAGCGTGTACACAAGAAAAGGAACATGTGCTTTATTTGTCATGTACGTCACGTGTAATTATTGGAAAATCATCTTTCAGTAGTTATATAGAACATTACTACTATGACCGTTAATTCTTATCAAGGGTTCGATTCTTGAACGATAAAGAAAATGTCACAGTAAACAAATTTCAATAAAACACTGTTCGGTGTTCTCAGAAACTCATAGTTGCAACGAGTGTTAGAATTGCAGTTGGCGACAATACAAATTGGTATGTCGCACTTAAAGTCGTATGGTTTTCTAACAGGGTAGTGATTACGTTACCTTTTAATTCCCATAACGTTGACATATATTTTCATAAAGACATTATTTTTACACCGGAACGATACGTCGATGTTTTTTATTATATCAGACTTGACAGCTGCTCTTGAGTTAAAGTTTTAAAGACAATCGACTTACTGAATGTGTACTGTAAAAATAGCCATATTGACAACGAGTATAACAATTTTTAGACAATAGCGACTTTAATCTCGTTTTCTATGGACATTATTTAGATTTATTAGCCATTAGTTAGAAATCGAGAACATATCGCAGTGATGATAAATGATCCCTAGATGGCTCACATTGCAAGCAATCGCAACTGTTCTAACCGTTGCCTTCAATGGTCCGTAATATGGTTCAAAAGTCCTATTTTTATACAAAAGTATTTGCGTAAATGCGTGCTAATACTTATTTCGAGGTTTTAGCAAAGATTACTTAACAGTTACTACGTAACAGAAACATTACTAACCTTGCAATTCGGTGCGCGTTCGGAAACGGACGCGTCCAATATGCAGTGAGAATTATTATAATTCGAGTTTCGCGCGACATAGGCCGCTGCGCGTAAGTGGCAATGGGTTCCCAACAACACATAGCCAATGAGCTTTTGGCGTTTGTCCAACATGTCATCGATACCATGGACGAAGTCAGCATCATGCAGATCTGCAAATCCAACTTCCACGAGGATGAGATTTGCAGTGGCAAGAGGCTGTTGTTCGAGAGCCTCAGCAAAGCTGAGCAGAGGCCATCTTGCCAGAAGGATGGAGGCGTGAAGAGTCTCCAGGATGTTATCACACTCCTGAAGGAGACTGACCCGGACGACGTGCCTACATTCGTGGCCAAGGACCTGCACAAACTGCCCCCGTCACGTTCGACCACGTCAATGTTACCAGGCTGCTGAAGAATATCACTTCCCTGAAGTCAAGCCTGGTCGAGTTGCAGAGTAGATTGGAGACTTCAGGTAACACCATACGTGAGCTGCGTGCCCAAGTTGCGTTATTAAGCAACGCTGCTTCGGTACGTAGGTCACCAGAAGTCTCTAATGAAACACGCGTCGAAGGGCGCAAAATGCATCCATCACTACTGATGGATGCATGCACATGCAGGGGCTGACATGCATAAGCGTGTCACTACTGTCACGCTTATGCATGTCAGCCCCTGCATGTGCATACGCCGCTGTAGTCGCTTCTACCAGCCGACCCGCCACTTCGAAACTCGAGAGGCGGCAATCGGTTAAGAGTAAAAGTAATCCCCGAGTGCCTGTCTCCGAAGTTGCAAAACCACAGAGACAGTGGTGGTGAAGAGGAAGAGGAAGCCCACCAGCCGTAACTTGTGTGGAACAGCACCGACAGAATCGACCTTTTCGCTTCATTCAGCAACACCGACGACGCTGCTGTACCTACGCGACTACATTACTCCAGGAAGTCTGAGGAGATAGTGGAGTACATCAGGCTAAAAGCCAAATACGCCCTGAGGGTCGAGCGGTTGGAGTCCCGCCACAACGTAAATTTTAATTCGTTTGTGGTGAGAGTGCCGACCGAACATCTGTCGGCCTTCATGAAGGAAGAGTTTTGGCCGAAGGGTGTCATATATCGGCGATTCCGCGGCCGGTTACCTGACACCAGTTAGCGTCGCACGTCGCCGACAAGTGCAATACGTGTAGATTAGTTGTTTAATTAATTGTCATATTATATTGTATGTATGTTAGTCCTTAAGGTATACATATATTATATGGGTCATGTGGCCTGAAATAAATGTATAAATAAAATAAAATCTGACTAATTACATCAGGCGCTCACTACGAGGAAAAAGGAACCTAAGCACGCGCTCAGAGAGGCGAAAATAGAAGCGTTGCCCGCCGTGTGCAGTCGTGCGGAGCTGAACACTCATAAATGAAAGACTTGTACGGGCGTTTGTGCCGACGTCGGTACACTCAGTGGTAGACAATAACCTTGAGCGAGTGACGGACCCGAGCCGAGTGGTATTTAGGTTCTCCGGTATTGAGACTACATTGAATGTACATCTGTCTTTTAAAACAAACTAACGCTTATAGGTTCCGTGGTCAGCCAACCGTGACCATGAAACCTAAAGGTATGTAAAGAGCCAGAAACGTTTATGTTTTTGGATCAGAATAAAAATAGTTTCATATCTTAAAATTATTATTTTCTATTTCTATTTTCTATTTAAATTTTAATTTATTATAAATATAATTGAATAAATAATAAATTTTA
>NW_020654878.1:7860092-7896014 GCF_003589595.1 Hyposmocoma kahamanoa
TAAATTTTAATTTATTATAAATATAATTGAATAAATAATAAATTTTAATTTATTATAAATATAACTGAACCCAATAAATATTTTTTTAAGCAAAATTATTTGCGTATGAAAAATCGAAAATAATTAATGTTGAAAGGAAATACGAGTACATTTGAACTTTTATATTCACGTGAAATAAATCTATTAATCTATTAAGCATTGCGCTTTAATAGAAGTAAGGTAATGGAGAAATTAATGCAAAAATTTCAAATACGTTTTTATTTAGTGAGAAAGTAAATGTAGAACGCGTAGGATTATCTAGGTCATTCGTATGTAAAATTGTTTAAAACGACAACCAGTGGCGATGGTGAGACAAGATTAGAATTATTTCATTTTAGCTGCATGCCTAATTTTGTTCTACAATCCCAACTCATTGTTTGCTCTGAATAACTTGTTACGAGGACTTAAGTGGGTTATTATGGCATTGATGATTAAACTAATAAACGATAATAGTTTTGCCCTTTTCAAGCATGGAAACTTTTAAGCTGATTTAAGTTTAGACGAGATAAAATATTAGGGGTTAAAGTATGAAATTGCCGTTTTATTGCAATAGGTTCTTTGAATTTTCATAGAATCTTCATGGTTTGAGGTTTTCGAATGAAACTTTTTTCAAACGGTTTCTGTGATTTTTTTTTAAATTTGAAACATTTCAATATCGACTTTCAATTGTTTTTGTTATTCAATTTAGACAAGAAAGATGGATACTGCGAAAATTCGAGTGATTTTTGAATACGAGTTCCGACGCGGAACTAACGCGGCAGAAACAGCCCGCAATATCAATGCTGCGTTTGGAGAGGGGTCTACTAATGAACGCACCGTGCGATTTTGGTTTAAACGCTTTCGTGATGGAAATTTCGACTTAAAGAACGAGCCACGAGGAAGACCGCCCACACAGGTGAATAACGATGAATTAAGAGAGATAGTGGAAGCCGATCCTAGTCAAACTACCCAGGAATTAGCGGCATGGTTTAACGTTACCTTACCCACAATATTGACTCACTTGCGTCAAATCAATAAAATAAAAAAATACGAAAAATGGGTGCCTCATGATTTGACTGATCTGCAGAAAGAAACGCGTGTTGAAACTTGTGTTGCCTTGTTGAACCGGTACAGAAATGAAGGAATATTGGATCGAATTGTAACATGTGATGAAAAGTGGATTCTTTATGATAACCGGAAAAGAAAAATGCAATGGCTGACCCCAGGTCAAATGCCACAACAGTGTCCTAAAGCAAAACTTACCAATAAAAAGGTAATGGTAACTGTTTGGTGGTCTCAGCATGGTATTATTCACTATAGTTTTCTCCGATCTGGTCAAGCAATAACGGCAGATGTCTATTGTGCCGAACTCCGAACCATGTTGACAAAACTAGCAGTAAAACAGCCCCGACTCATGAATCGATCTTCACCATTATTGCTCCACGACAACGCGAGACCTCACAAAGCACGAGAAACCATTTTGACCCTTCAAGAACTGCAGTTAGAAACCATTCGTCATCCTCCGTATTCACCAGACCTTGCTCCAACGGACTACCATTTTTTTCGTGATTTGGACAATTATCTACGTGACAAGAAGTTTTCTTCCCAGGAGGCAGTACAAAATGCTTTCACACAGTTTGTGCAGTCTAGATCGTCGGAGTTCTATCGCAAAGGCATTAATAACCTTCCCATTAGATGGCAGCAATGTATAGATAATAATGGCAACTATTTTGATTAAATAAATTTGTTAAAAATTTAAAAAATAAACAATTTAGATTTTCAGTACAAATCGGCAATTTCATACTTTAACCCCTATTATATAAAGTATTTGTTGTTTGCTAAAACATTGCTTTACAGTTATCTGACTTTAGGTCGTAAAAATGATATTAATTTAATTAATCTTATTTAATACCAAGCGACAAGACTCGTGCACCTGATGGTAAGCAATACGCCCACCCATAGCAGTTACTATGCCACTCGAGCCTTTAAATCGCAAAGATGCACCCATCACTCTGAGACATAAATTGACAAGTCTCATGTGGCTGTAATTCACTAGCACCCTTCAAAATAGAAGAAACGTAGATTACTGTACTCTATACGCACTTAGAATCTAATAAGTTGTAGATTTTCTATATTTATTTTTTATGATACCGAGGGACGGGGACGAACAAGTCGTGTGCCTGATATTAAACGACATGCCTGTCACTCAGGCCTTTCAATCGCAAAGATCTGAAGGACACTGCCATTGCGCCTGGTATGATGAGTTTTTTCTTTTACAATATCAAGTGACGAACGAGTCGTGCGCCTGATGGTTAGCTACACGCCAGTCCATAACAGTTACAGAGCCACTCAGTTGCGCCCGTCACCCTGAGACATAAGTTGACAAGTCCCATGTGCCTGTAATTTTACCAGCACCATTACTGCTAACATTACTGCTTGGCGACAGAAATAGGTAAGTTGGCAGTACTTCCCTGGGCAACCTCTTTCACAATGAGCTCTACTGCTGTTAATAATATGATATAAGTTGAAAAATTTTGATGAAAGATTTCATCGGCATCCTTCAAATCGGAAAGCAGTACAGTCCTGGACGAACTCTTTTACAAGAACTATTAAATTAATATATCTAAACTGAAACGAATCTATCTAAACTAAATTAAAATGTCAATAAAAAATGCGTTTTTTTTTAAATACAGCGTAAAGGTAATTTTATCATAATGCAATAGCGCAAGTGTAACTTTACCGCATCGCATTTCGCAATTCGCAACATCTGTTGCGCTGAAATTAAATTCCTAAAACATCTGCAGAATAACAAATTTACTTTTAATACAAAGGAGACAGTTAAATATAAATTGCTTACTAACCTTCAAAACAAACACCAATGACTGTTTCAGTTATAATAAAAACTTAAAGAATTATGCACCTAAAAGAATACTTCAAGTGTGGTGAAATTCCTGAATCCCTTGAAAGTGGGAGCTCGGAATCCACTCACAGCGACAGACAGTACAAGACCTACATTTGGGAAAAATTTAATTTAAGAAATAACTCATGCCGGATTTGTGTGCGAAGCGACGCGCTCGCATTGTACGCTCATGGATTAGGTAAATACACAGACAAACCACCGAGGATACACATAAGGAATAAAAATATGCATAGAAGTACAATTACAATATACATATCAAGTTTCATTTGCTTTTTTTTTTCACACGGGATTCTGCGCCCCAAGATTTAATTTGACTTTATATCTTTTACAATATTTATATAGAACTTAAGTATTTATTTGAATGTCAGGATGTTTCATGACCATGATATTCAATTTTTTTATATAATAATTAATACAAAGATCGAACACTCAGAACAAATTTCTTCGATCCGGACGGATTCGAAGCGACGTCTTCTAGCAAACCGTGCTAGATGCTATGCCAACTAAGCTACGGAACGAACCAACGAACCTCACGAATTTTTCTATGTGTTTATTGTCCGATCTTTGTGTCTGGTTTTCAACGATTTTTTAGCCGTAGCGCCATCTATGGAAAATCTATGAAAATATTTCGTCACCCAGTTAAGCACCTTCGCAGCTACCAGCCCTAGCTAGAGATGTCACTATTCACTGTACTTAAGTGTTTTATTGAACGTCAGGATGTTTCACCATTATATTGAATTATTTTTCGTGAAATTACTCCACTGGGAGATTGTTATTTTAGCATTCTATGAGTAGGTTACATGGTTCAATAATAATAAAGTGGTGCAATGGCGAACTACATTTATCGAAAAACTCTACAAACGTATACGAATAGCACACGACAAGGACTATGTGAGAGTGGGACGAAGTCACACATGATCTATCATTATAGCATTACAGAACCATGTCTCTAATTAGCGCCACCGTTTAGTTTTGAACCAACCGGTGCCAGTGTGCACTGTCATTGTTTTTGACGCAGTCGCGTCGAAGGAATGTTTCTTTGTGTTCGATCTTGTTAACAAATTAGTGGAGTTATTACACAAAAATTATATATTTAAATACCACGGAGGTAAAACATTGTGAAATTCGAAAAATAAGTAATTAAAGGTAGACAATTTCTTCGAGACTCGCAACCTGAGGAACCGTCCCCGAAGGCTGGCCCCTTTGTATAGCTAAACTTATTCTTTGACAAAAGTAGCTGCGAGCATTCTGGTCACCGGAGGCTTCAACGAAGCGAACTGACAAGTCCAATTATTTTTCTTACGTACAAAATATCTGGATATTAATGTTTATATATCGAGTTCTTAGGTTTTTTGCGATTGCTACATATTGGAAATGAAACTATTTTTCCCGGGTCTTATGTCAGGTTTACAGGGCCCATGGTCTAGATGTAATTATTCGAAACGTTGGTTTGTTTGAATAAACAAATATACCTACGCGATTATTTATCCGATAAATAGTTTCATTTCTAATGTTTTAAAATTTTGATTTGTGATGATTATTTTATACGAACCCGAAAACTCTGAATAATAATAATTTCATACCCGCTCACACGATGCACTCATCCTACCGCAAAATGGCGGCTATTTGATTTCGCAAATTAGAAAAGGATTCAGTTTAAATACAAGTTTTAAAAAATAAAAGTTATTATTCTGCATTGCTAAATAAATACCCTCCGTACTATCAACAAAAACATCTCAAATAAAATGCAGTAATACGCCGCAAATCCTGCACTTAAAAAGCAGTAATGAAATTTTTGGTGTACTTGAATAAATATGATAATATTCCGTTTGAGTGGTTCTAACGTTTATCATGAAATTACTCCTTAAAGTATAGTTTATAAAAATTTATATTCAGGGTAAACTTAAAAAATGCTACTTACGGTATGTTTTCAATAAATAAACACCGAAATCACCAGCCCAAACAATAACACACACGATTGTCGTGACATATTTTTGAAGTTGTTTATTTTTTTTAAATGACAGACCCCGACATTAAAAACTTTATGGTTTGCTAGAGTAGTTAACGAAATAGCAATTAGTATTAGTTCTTTTACCTGTTATAACTTCGATATCCGGTTATATCGTTCGATAAATCGGTATAAAATCATCACCGGCCCCTCTAGGTGTGGTATGCTTCTAGAGGCGCATGAATCGCGTGAGCTAAAAAACAAAAGACGTAGTTAGCCGAATGGTTTGTCCTACTGACTCTCGAGAGAAGCCGTGGGTTTGAAACCGGGTTCGCACCTTTGAGTTTTCGGAATTTATGTGCGTTAATCAATATGAGCTTTTCATTTTCATTCGCATTGGGTCAGCGTTGTGGACTATGGCCTAAAAACCTCGCCCGACTGGAGTTCCGTGCCTAGCAGTGAGACGTATAAATGGGTTGATGATGAAAACAAATCACTTTTGACTGTATGACTTTTTTTACAATGCTTACAAATCGACGAACAGCTGATGCAATATAATGTCGAAACGAAAGTTACTTTGTTTGTTATAATAATTTGAATTAGAATTGTCGTATCAAATAATTATTAGTATAAATTAAAATATATACAATGTCATACTTTATTACAAGAGGTTTCGCAAAGATGAGTTACTGCTACAGCAGTCACAATGATGTGTCACATAAGTGCGGATTAAGCGACGACGCTGACGACGACGGAAGACAAAGTAGCAAGCTTTTAAAAACTTCAATGTGCTAGTAGATTCTTTAAAGGCAGCAGCCACTTGGCCATCTCGAGTCACGTGTCGCTTTATCTCACACTTTGGAACGTATTCGAAGCCAAGTGTTTCATGTTTTATTGGAGTGAATTCTGTACATACACATATGTATGTAGATTATTGTGTACATATGTGTGTAGATTATTTCTAGAGAATCTATTGTCGTTAGCTATTAGCTAATAGTTTTAACATTGTAATAAGCTTACTTTAAGCGCGTTATGGTACGAAAAGTCATTGTAAGGTTAAAGTAATATTGTTTTAAGAGGTTGTGGTAGGCCTCCAGTTCTACATTACAAGTCTATGTTTATGCCAAGTTGTAGCTTGGCCTTGGCGAAATTAAAGAGTGACGGCTCGGTCCACATAAAATTTATTAAGGAAGGAGTAAAAGGGGAACAGAAAGGCCTAAAAGGGCCTGTATTCGTATGCATATCCAAATCTTTATAGGCAGTTAAAATACGTGAGGCTTACATGGTTGAGGATTGAGGTTTACGATACACACGTCCTTTATCTTCGAGAATTTTGACGGGGGTGACGACGGAACGAACCAAAGTAAGAATAGCGAAGAAAAGGAATTAGAGAACGATTCAAAATTTCAAAAGTAAGTGACCAGGACCCAGAAAAAAAAGTTTTCCCGATAAAAGGTGGGATGGCGATGAAGGAGGTCGCATAGTAACAATCTGCTTATTAAAAATAGCTCAACAAGCGATGGAACGGGCCATGTTCGGAGTTTCTCTGAAGGATAAAATCGAAATAAGGTTATCCGACAGAAAACCAAGGTCGTCGACATAGCAGATAGAATAAGCAAGCTAAAGTGGCAGTGGACTGGCTATATCTGTCGAAGAACCGATAACCGATGAGACAAACAAGTTCTTGAGTAGAAACTACGGCACGGCAAACGTCGTGTAAACCGTCTAGCCAGATGGAGTGATGATCTGCGAAAAGCTGCTGGCAGCAGGTTGATACGACAAGTTGAGGACCAAGCGAAATGAACACACTAGGGAGAGCTTTTTATCCATCAGTGGACTACGATAGACTGATGATGACGTTCAATGATAGCCTTTTTGAGCCAACCCAAAGTTAAATAATCTTCATTTCACAGACAAGCAAATTACACTTGAAATCGTCATATTTATTAAACTCTACTACTCATTCATAAGACAGATTCCCCTGAGAAGAATGAGCAAGACACAGGGGTTGCTCTTGTGACAAATGTGTACATTTGTACACATTTATTTTTACACTGCCTCCGTGGCCGAACGGTTACCATGCCGGACTGCCACGCAGAGGTCCCAGGTTCGATTCCCGGGCCGGGAGAAATGTTTGTATGGCTTACATTTATTTCTCTCGTGAGTTTGGGTGTAATTTGTGATTGTCTATGTGTGTGTCCATGGCACCCGCGACACAGGGTTTCCCTAGTGCGGGGCTATGTTGAGTGTGTGCGTTATTATTATTATTATTATTATTATTATTTATCATTTACAATATTTATTTCAAACATCCATAGATCGAGACTATAGGTATTGTTGTCATCCAAGTATACAGAAGCTGTATAAATAGCCTTCAGTATAAAGTTTTTGTTTCACTATTGTTTTGAATTTCGTGAATGGCAAATTTTGAATATCAACTGGAATCTTGTTATAAAAGTGTATAAATTGCCCCTAAATGAAAACGACTAAAGAACATCTACTTTATTTTTTAGTCTGCAGACATTTTTCGCCAAAATCCGTAATTCACAAGCATTGTTACTCGTGCACATATCACTCTTTGTAAAGCGTTCTAAGTACAAAGATAAATTAAATCAAAATAGGTACTATATCGGTGGAAAATAGATACATTGATTTGTCGTAATTATAATAGCAATACGGTGATGATGTCACAATGATAATTCAATATTAGATGTTGCCAATTCGACGTATGTATAATTTAAGACTGTGTCAAAGACAATAGATAAGACAAACGTAATTTGTTTTGTATCAGTAGACCACACCTGTATTTAACTTGTTATCTTTTAGTTTGCTTCTTGGACGTTAAATGAGAGCTTGATATGATATTGTTTCACTTTTCAAACAAATGTATCTTTCATATACTCTAGAGGTTTCGATTAAGTGTTTTCCACTTATACGTACACATTTTAAATCAAATGAACAAAGTTGAGTCTCAAAGACAGGGCGCGTAGAATGTTGGTAACGTTCTCCCTTTGAGTCTTTTTAGATATGGAGGTATATTTAGAAATTATTGTTCTAATTTTGTTTGTATAATAAGAATCTTTAAGAGAAAAATAATCTTATTACTTCATTCCTCTATTTTTTAATGTAAATAAGACATATGTACTTAACCGTCCTTAAATCTTCATCACAATCATTATAATCAACCCATTTATACATCTCACTGCTGGACACGGATCTCCTCTCAGATAAGGAGATAATAATCCGCCACCCTGGCCCAATGTGGATTGGGGACTTCACACGTTTTCCCAGGGTTGTGAACCTTATTCGACGTGGAGGTTTCATCATGAACTTTTCCTTCACCGAAAAGCTTTTGGTAAATTTCAAATTAAATTTCACTCATAAATTCCGTAAAACTCAGAGGTGCGAGCCCGGATTCGAACCTTGGTGGGTTTGCTGTAGATGTGGTAGGTTAAACCATTAGGTTACCGTGATTTCAATCCTTTACACCTTAAATCTTCAAAACGAACAATTCAGCAAGCACGTGACTACTGTAGAATTTCCCTTCCTGTATTCATGCTCATGATTTATTAATACATACTTCCATTTAATGTCTTAATCTCATTTACTGCCAAACGGGAGCGGAGAAGAGCTGTGTTTCATCGACCAAAGGTATTACGTTGCTTTGACTAAGCGGCATCGAGATGTCAAAATAACGAAATGCTTTGTTTAAAACACTTCGCGTCCCCATTCTACTTGGGTAAATAATGTGGCTTACGGTTGAGTATTTTTTGAGAGCATTGTTCTTAGTTCTTCTTTGTACATATTATAACCTTAATACAATGTAAAACTCACGTATAGGAACATCACCACCACGAATTACGGTAACAATTATGATGCGTAAAACTGCGAATAATATGGAAACAACGCGCTTTGACAAATGGATCATAATCAATTATGATAGAAATTAAGTTTGTCCAATTTTTTTTTATGATAACAAGTGACGGGACGAACAAGTTGTTCGCCTGGTGGTAAGGAAACGCCTGTCTATAGCAATTACTGCAACTGGTATGGACAGACGAGTCAGAGGCCAATCAGAGTTTTAAATCACAAAGATCTGGAAAGCACTATCTCTGCGCCTGTAATTTCACCAACACTTTTCAAAACAGGAACAGTGGCAGTAGTTCCCTGAACGAACTATTTGTCAAGGAACTCTACTGCTACTAAACTTGTCGATTGTGCTGTCGTCGTACTCAAAGATAAAAGGCACCAGCAGCAGGTAATATGCAATATGCAGCAAGATTAGAGTAGCTGAGAGGACAGATATCAGTATCTGTATACTTTCATCACTGCCAAGAAAATAAAAGACGAGTAGCTATCTACAACATACCTGAGGAAATCACGTATTCCGTACGTTGGAAGCTTGTTTATTGTTTGCTCTGGCATGATAATGCCAGACCCAGTCGCAAACTTTTAAAATGTCGAGAAGCATTACAAGCGATTTACCGCATTTCGCACAGACCTCGCCCCCATAAATAAGTACCATACGCAAGAAGTACGAGATTATAATAATTAATAATAAAGATGTAAATATATATGTATATACTACAGTCTCCTATTACCGTAACCAAAATGCCTCGTGAGTGATGTAATTAAAGCTCCATGAGTGATTTAAATAAACAAACGCTGTAGTCCTACGTTTCGTGTAACAATTTGAGCTTGGCAAGATTTCTCAAGGTTCTAAACGTACAACGTACGTGTTACGTACGGACCGCGTACGTGCCGCGTATTTGTACGATTTGCCGAAGGAATATGTTGCCTTGTTACATTGCTTCTTCACACCGGAAAGTTGTTAGTAATAATACAATTTTCAGATTTTATTATTGTTACTGCTACCATACCAACACTCGTTATTGTATTCTTTGAATCGTTGATTTTATTGCTGCCAGTTCGAGTAGGTATCACCACCCTATTTTATAAAATAAATATATAGACATATTCTGTCTAATGCAAAGCTACAATACTAGCTCTCTCAATATTAGCATAGTTGCATGGATGGACAAATCTTTTTAAATGACAATTAAATACGATAAATACAAATTCATAATAACAACGCCACTAATAAGAACAAACTAGGGGATGAATGATTTATGAGGTCGATGTTTTTAGTACTGTGTACTGAGATTATTATGTAGGTACTTTTACCGAATCCACTTTATAACAAAACACGACGTACCTATGTTAGAATAAAATCAAAATGTCATTCTAGCTTGCCTGTTGTCTAGAAAAAAGGCGTATAAATTGTGTAAAATTAATTGATTATAATTTCAGACCCTAAGTCAAAGTTAAATAACCAATTTATTCCGTAGATATAATTTTCACACTTGAAAACGAAAACAGAAATGAGGATGTCCACGTTTTTCTTGTACATAATATTAGATAGATTCCATCTCAAAAACAGTTAAAATGATATTGATTGATTTTTTGTGAAATTAATAGTTTGTAATAATTATTAATACAAAGATCGAACACAAAGAAAAAATCTTTTGACTTGTTAGCACTCGTACCTGCGTCTGTGCCAACCTAGGGTCTCCGATCTACCGACTGAGCTACAGATCGAGTCAACAGATCTTACTGATTTCTCTAAATATTTTTTAGATCTTTCGTATTAGATGTTTTTGGCTTTTTATCGCAGTAAGCGACACTCGTGAGAGATCTATGAAGCTTATTAAATCGAAATGATTATTTTAAATAACTTTAAATGAGTCATATGGACATATAGATAAGGAAAAGAAATGAGTATATCAAGGGAAGTTTGAAAGTGGCGCCTGTGACGGCAAAGATGACATGTCATGTGACGAAAAAAGTGTTAGGTATGAAAGTGGAGGGATATGATGGGAAAGGAAGGCCAAAGAAAGATCGATGGACTGTGTGAAAGCTGACATGGATAACAAAGGTGTAAGTATGGAAATGACGGCTGATAGGGAAGAATGGAAGAAAAAAACATGTTGTGCCGACCCCACCTAGCGTGGGATACGGACAGGAAGAAGAAGAAATAGAAGTCATAAAGACTCACCAAGACAACGAATCGTGTACCTGTCAGCCTAACATTGTCAAGTCGGGGTCATTTTCATAATAATTATCAGTTTAAAAATGAAAACAAAACTATCTAAATAAAATAATGACATATTGTTACTTATAATTACAAAACAATTTTTCTGAATACTTTTTCTTTGGTATTTAGTACCAAAGAAAAAGTGTAAGTCATACAAATAAAATAATATAATATAAAATAGAACTAAATACAATACAATAATTTTTTTTTGAGGTTTTTGAGGTATCCACTCTATGTTATTATTTCCTCGAATATACAGTGCTGGTTCAGATTTCTGGTAACAAAGTAAAAAAATACTATTTTGGTTGGCATTCTTGGAAAGTAGAGATGTGTTTACCTATTTGTGATACAAATTCAATATATCAACTCTTGATTACTGAAATATAAATAAAACAGGAAAAGTGGTGTAACGACTTGTTGACTTTGGTTGAAATATCTCCTTCTTAGGAAATGAAACTATTGACTGCAGTCAACCGTGACCATGGGACCTGTAAAGGGCCCGAAACGTCGGTTTGTTTGAAAAAACAAATATACGCGATTTAAATCCGGAAAAATAGTTTCATTTCCTATGTGTAACAATCGCGAAAACCTAAGAACTCGATATATCTCCTTCTTTTTAACCGACTTCAAAAAAGGAGGAGGTTCTCAATTCGACTGTATGTTCTTTTTTTTGTTTTTCTTTTGTATGTATGTTACGCGATAACTCCGGTATTTGTGAACCGATTTTCATGATTCTTTTTTTGTTGGAAAGGAGGTACTTCCATAGTGGTCCCATTTCATTTGGAAGGAAATCATCCACCTCAAAGGGTGGCTGCTCACGCATGAAGATTCATTTCTATAAATAGCGCCTAACTTTAATTTAGGAGCAATTACTTTTAGCAATTATTTAGTTGATTTTGCTATTTCATCAATTCAAGGCGTTTTTTCCTCGATGTACTTTGAGTAGTGTCGTAGTGAGAACCTATTTTTATTATCTCTAGTATCAAGTCCTGTATAGTGGCGAACTAGGGGATATTTCAATGAAGCTTAGCAACTAGACGTAATTGCACATACTTTTGAGGTCAGTTTTTTTAGTACTCTGTACTGAGATTATTCATATCTTCGTTTTCGTAGCTCTCTTCGCACGGTGGTGGTGATTGTCACGAAGTATGATTTTTAAGGGCTGATGTGGGTCGCCTCATGATATTACGCCATTTCTATCTTTTGGTGGGCTCTATGTTGCACTCAGGCAATATATCATAATATTGCAAGTTTTAAAGCACCAACAATCTAGGCACTTAAATACTTACGATGTAGTTAGGTAGTGTTGCCACCGATAACGAATAGTAGATAGAAATGCTTTTAGAGAAAAAGCTACTGGAATTGTTGAAGAAAGTGCACAAGTTCACCATACGTAAAAAACTAGGCCAATATGCAACAAACAGTTTCAAAAAAAAATTAAAAAAAAATGTCCATAACAGTTGCAGTGCCACTCAAAGCTTTAAATCGCAAACATCTGAGGAGCACTGCCACTGCGCCCTGAAACACAAGTTGACAAATCCCATGTGCCTGCAATTTCACAGTGTGATGTTAGTTAGCCTTACCATAAAAGTGTGAAATATTTTTTTAATTTCATATGATTTAACAAAACTGTGCTAGCGAAACCAAAATATTTTTTATATATCCATCATGTTATCTATGTATTTATAAGATTTCGTCGTCAAGAGAAATTAATTTACAACAGGAATACTAAGTGGGTGAATTACATATTTACTTCTTATTACGAAATAAATAACATTGTTCAAGTTTACTAATTATTTATTAAAAACTTCATTCGGGACCGCATTTTGCTTTCTCCAGCTACATTAAAATGAACAAAAGGTATTACCGCCACATATTTCCAAAAAAAATACGATATGATACAAAATAATAAACAGGGTAATGCAGAAATATGAGCATCGGTATCGTTCTGGATCGGTGCAAATTTCCCCTGGGGTCGCGTAACTGCCTGCACTCTAAATTGTTTGCGCGCTTATCTTCAGCAAACACTTCGATCGTCCATGTTTAAACGCATGACCAGATGAAAGCTTTATAGCCACCTAGTAAAAGATATCTATAGACAGCTGGGCAGTACAAAAACACATAGTGTTTCAACAATTAACATCAACCCATATATACGTCTCCGGCACGAGTCTCCTCTCTGGCGAGGGTTTGTGCCATAGATCACCACACTCGCCAATGCGGGTTGTAGACTTCATACTGCCTTTCAACTGCCTCCGTGGCCGAAATGGTTACCATGTCGGACTGCAACACAGAGGTCTCGGGTTCGATTCCCGTGCCGCGAGAAATATTTGTATGGCCTACATTTATTTTTCTCATCAGTTTGGGTGTAGGTAATTTGTGGTAGTCTATGTGTGTGTCCATGGCACCTGCAACGCAGGGTTTTCCTAGTGCGGGGCTATGTTGAGTGTGTGCGTTATTATTATTATTATTATTATTATACGTTTTGCAAAGGTTGTGAACCTTCTTCAACGTGCAGGTTTCATCGCGATGTTTTCCTTCACCGAAATGTTATGGTAAATTTCAAATTAGACGAAAAAATTAGTCGTAGTGATAATTTATATTTAGAGTAAAAGTACATTCTCCAAATTTAAAATGACAAGAAATGAAAAATATAATAAATAAATAAATATGTAAAAAAAAGTATTTTACTATAATGTCGCACATTTTCGAAAAATTCCGAGGAGTCCGGATTCGAACACACGGCCCTGCTTGAAAAGAGAGGCAGATTCACATTATACCGTGCCGGGGCGGGTCCGTGCTCCGGTCGTCTGCCGGCCGTGTCACGGTCAATTAGATAGATAGATAAATAATATCTTTAGTCACCATGACAAATACAGACACATGATACAGATATTAACCTAAACGTAACACAGTATTATATTCTACTAATATTATCTCCCTTGGAAGTCATAGCAGTGAAAAGGTGCTGATTCAGTATAAATGACGCGGCTGCCCACAACTCTGGTATTCTGCCAGGACCCTACAGGAGAGAGACGCCACTCGTACAACTCAAAACAAAACCTATTTAATTCAATTCAAATTCAAACCAATTCAATTCAATCCAATTCAATTTAATTCAATTCAATCCAATTTAATTTCATCCGATTTAATTTAATTTTCTAAACAATACTCATATTTCCAATGTCTGCATATTTAAAAGATACTCCAGCAGGTTCTCCTTGAAAGTTCTTTTTGTGACGCTGTTACGGATGGGAGGATCCTTGTAAGAAGCAGTAGAGGCCCTTGTGAAAGAGTTCGTTCAGGGAAGTAACTGCCACCTTACCTATTTCTGACGCCAAGAAGTAATTTCAGCATTACTATGTTCCGGTTTTGAAGGGTAAGGGTGTTGGTGAAATTACAGGTGCATGGGACTTGTCAACTTATATCTCAGGGTGACGGACGCAGTGGCAGTGCCCCTCAAATCTTTGCGATTTAAGCTCTGGGTGGCACTGCAACTGTTATGGACAGGCGTGTAGCTTATCATTAGGGGCCCGACTTGTCCGTTCCGTCACTTGATATTAAATAAAAGGCGGAATATTGTTCCAACAACTAGTTATATTATGCAACAACTAGTTATATACACAAATATCTATATTATGCTTTTGAATGAACTAATTTGTGTTAGATCGGGCCGAGTCCGTGTCCCGATCGGAACACGGCCAGCCGGTCTAACATGAATATGTTCATATAAAAGCATAATACAGATAGATACCTTTCTGTGCCACGGCGTACGACCGGAGCTCGGCCCGGCCCCGGCACGGTATAACGTCAATCAGCCTTTAGGTTAAACTATTATAGGCTACCATGGCTTTTAATTGTGTTTCCATAGTTTGGAATTCTATCTAAAATTTAATCTTTTCTTGAATACAAATAATAACTTTTGTAATAATTATGCGATTCTCTATTATTAGTTTCAATATTGTTGAGCAAATCAAAAACGGGGAATTCGGCAATTGGGCCTCTTCATCAATAAACATAGATCAGATGTTTGAAAAGTGTTAACATGAGCAGGTTATATGTCGGTTCCAATATTATGTAGTCGGTACGAGTCAGAAAGCCGTAGGTAACAATATTTATCTTTATTGAACTATCATGATGTTCTTATTACATTGATAAATGTCTATTATTTGTGAAAATACTCCACTTGTTTGTTATTATTATTAATACAAATATCGAACAAACGCGCAGAAAAAATCCTTCGATGTGACTGGCCACGTTGCCACGTTGAAGCAACAGACAATGCGCACTGGTTCGAATCCAGTAGGAGCGAAGGATTTCTTCTTTGTGTTTGTTACGCCAACCCTGCTCAGTGCTACAGCTATGTACCTTTTGTGGTTGAAAGCTTGAGTCCCTGGGGGCCAAGGGCGAAACTTCTAGCGAGCTGTTGGATCTCCTCATAGAAGCTTCCGGTGACCACAAGTCACTGGGTCACAATGGGGAAATGTTGCTAGCCTTCTGAGCACGAGGCCCCAGGTTACGGCTCTCGAGGAAATTTTCTGTTTATAAACTTTCTTATTTTTTTGTACGTATCTACCTATTATAGTTTAGATATATGTTTATTTGATCTTTATATAAAAAATAATCATAAAAGACGATGAAAGGGAGCTGTCACGAAAACGAACGGCACATTAGCTCCAATGGAGAGATCACTGGAACAAGCAATTTTTTTTATAATACTAGTAGTAATTTTGGTAGCAATAGAGCTGTCAAAGAGTTTATCCAGGGAAGCAGTAATGCGAGCATTACTGTGTTCCTGTTTTGAAGAGTAACGGTGCTGTTGAAGTTACAGGAACATGGGACTTAAGAACTTACGTCTCAGGGCGACAGACGCCGTGTCAGCGCCCCTAAGATCTATGCGATTTAAAGTGGCACAGCAACTGTTATGGATTGGCATGTCGCTTACCACTAGACGCACGACTTGTTCGTCCCGTCACTTAATATTATACAAAAAAACAAGTGATGGCATGAACAAGTCGTGAGCCTGGTGATAAGTGACACGCCTGTCGTGTGTAATAGGCACAGGGATACTGCTACTTCTTTTGATTTATGTGACTATTTTATTTTAAGATATCTAAGAGGAAAATTGTGTCTATCAATACGAATAATTTTAACGATGGAGATAACCCTCATATCACGAAAACAAGTCAGCCATTTTATAATAAATTTCCATAACTACTCGAACAAAATATAGAGATAGCTCTTTTTCTCTTGCAATTTGAGGGTGGCCCTTTGTACAAGTTGTTCGTAAAATTTGTAGAATCGTCTCTTAAAATATAGTAATACATCAAGCATAAGTTTGTAAAGAAGTTATATACATTAATTTTCTTTTGAATCTCAGAATATTTCACCACCACGATTTTTTGTGAAATTACTCGACTAGTTTGTTATAATTATTAATACAAAGATCGAACACTTAGAAAAAATTTCTTCGATCCAGCCGAAACGATCGTCTCATGTGTTAGTTGGCATAGCACGGTTTGTTAGAGACGTCGGTTCGAATCCGACCGGATCGGAGGATTTTTTCTAAGTGTTCGATCTTTGTATTAATAATTATAACAAAAATATACATATTCCCTGACTCCGTGTAATTTTATTACACCTAACCAAAGTATATGTGTCAGAATTATTTTTTGAAACATTCAAGCAGTCTCGAAAATAAATTATCGTGATAGAATCACGAGCACGTCATCATACATTTTTATTATAACATTCGCTAACTATAGTTTGTGCCTAGTTTAGCCTTGAGGATTTCTCTACAACATTTTAACAAGATGAAATTACAAAAAGATGATGGAAGATATGTAACTATTTCTACCGCCAGGCAGTAATGAACTTTCAGGTCTTAAAGGGGTAAAGTTGCTAGGGGTAAGAGTCCATACAACATCAAATGGTTTTGGGTTGATCAGCGAAAGTGTCGAATCAATCACTTTAAAAAAAAAATATTAAAATTATGAAAAAATTGAGAATATACATTGATACAGTGTGAAAACACGATTCCTAAAAATTTTCATGATTGAAAAAAAAAATCGAACTTGCCTCGAAATTTGCCAAGAAAACCTCTGTATGGTGTACATTACATAGGTATTATAACAATGATTTTTTTACATCATCTGAACTAAATAGAACACGTATTAGTATACGAGATACGTTTTCAAAACGGCTTTAATTTATATTCTGTAAAAAATACTGAAATAAAGCCAGTGGTCCCTGACGCTCGACCAAAGAAAAGCTTGAATTCGAGCCGAGGTAGTATCGACTATTAAAGCTAGTTAGTTACTTTGTTGCACTAACATTTTATATACGAGTAAAGATTATTACATCAGAAATAATCATTTTATAGCTATATACATATCCCCATCTAAAAATTACTTACTGACTAGTTATTTGAAATTACTTTTCAGTAAAAACGAGATTCTACTGGTTATTCCGCATCCGCATTAGTAAATAACGGTTCTAACTTAATCCAATTTGGTCACTATGAGTGAGATCACAAAAGCTTAAGGTTGATTAATAGTTATTGAAGTTGAGTGATTAAAGTTGATTAATGGTTGGCACTAATAGGAGTTCAGAAACATGTTGGAAGCAAATAATAGCTAATAGAATTAATGTCTACATTCATATTTTAATGAAGGAACGTTAGTGTACCATATAAGTATACAAAAAAGTTTAATCAAATAAGACAACATCTCGTGCGTTCTACCGTGTCAAGCGTATATCCGTTAAGATACATGAGTTACGGTTACAACTCTGAATCATATTTTTGTCTACCTACTGCATCCACCCATCAAACATTTATTTGAATATTGTCTACCAGTTCGTTGAAATTGCCAGTCACGCAACTCATGTAACTTAGATTTTCCATAGTCAATTAAGGATAAATACTGCATCTTAAGTTACATTATATGAGCGCGACAAAGTTCATGAGTTAGCCATGACTGAGTTTGTATGAAGATTTGGAAGACCTCCATCTCACTTGATGAAAAATAACGATGTGGTCGTCGATGAAGCATGAACACCTTGAAAAGACTCAAGTTATAGCGTTCAGCTCTTGACACGCTTTTCAACTAAATCCAAGGTGACCAGTTGGTATTTAGCAGAAACATCTCACAGGTGGCATCAGTATTTAATACACGACCGAACTTTTCCTTGGTACAGCTGAAGCAACTGTCGCGGTGTGTGCGCACCCGAGGCATTAGCCTCTTGGGAACCGGATGAAGTCAGTGACAATCTATGATATACCTTCTCGTATACCTTAAGGATTAAATTAAAAATAATATAGAAAGATATGGGGCTATCCCAGTGTGTGTAATATGTGATGTCCCTATCTACTGACCCAAGAGATAAGGGGTTCCGGGAAGACTACGGGCTCCTCGGTAAGACCAGTCTACGACGGGCGTCCAGACCAAGCCCTCCAGCAGTGATACGCCGTCACGGCCGTCACTGGCGAACCCGGACACTAAGTATGCACTCGGCCGAGGCTTGTGGTAACTGCAGAGACGAACATGTTCGTCTGCCTCGGTGGTGTGTGGGTGGAGCGTCTGTCTGCGCCGCTAGTGCATCTTAGTAGCGGTCTAGACGTGGGCCAAAGGCGAGGTGAGTTACCCGTATAGTTAAAAGCTATGTCCTGACCATTGTTACAAGGCACTGCGACCAACTTCTCCGGCATTAGCCCGGAGAGTCAGTAGAGGATGAACTAGACATTTCTCCAGTCCCTCCAAAAAAACAACAGTTGCGCCACCAAATGGATATTTGGTACTGGATTTTAGAGTCAACGGCTTAGCGGTGGCAACCGTTAGTTGTGCAATGCACAACGGGAAGTGAGCGTGCCAACAGCTCCGGTAACTATCTGGAAAATAGGGAAGGTACTGTACGTGCACCCGGGGCAGCTCACCCGAGGCACTAGACTCTTGAAAACCGGATGAAGTCAGTGACAACGGTCTGTAACAACCCTGTATACGGGCTGATCTTGGGTCAGGACCTGAACTTATAACGTCCCGGTGCATGCACAGGTTGTAGTGTCCTTCCTGCATAATCAAAATATTGATAGGGAGGGCCACTATAATCAAAAGACATGTTGAAGATACGGGGCTGTCCCGGTGTGAAGTAACGCCTCATCCTGGAAAGGATGACAAGCCGCCTCGCTGCATTTTTGGCTATAGATTTTATGCATCTATGAAAAAAGCCAACCATTTTGTGTTAAAAGTGTTGAAAATAAGTAATGTATATTAAGATACGTCGATTTACTTAATTTGTATGGGGAGCTTGTTACGCCAAACTCTGTTATCAATAATAAATTAAAAAATGATACCTTTTCAGACATTTGAAACATTCCCCGTATTCCTTAGGCTTTAACCAATCTTTTTAGCTTTTTTTTTTTTTCAATAATTGCATAAAATCTTTGAACAGCGTTTTCTCAAAACTAGGTTTCGTGAGATACGTCTGACACGGCAGCGTTGCTGTGATCCCAAAGTATGTAACTAAAGCACTTGTGTTATGGAAATCAGAAACAACTAAGGTACCACAAATACCTAGACCCGAGACAATATAGAACAGTTAGTTTTTCTACATATACCCGGCATCGACCCGGGATCGAACCCGGGACCTCAGAGATAGCGACACCATGAAAACCTGTGTGCAAGCCACCAAACACAGACGTCGTCATACGAACAAACAAAAACTGGTATAACGTAAATTTATGTAATATTATTTGTCACTGAGTAACTACTTTTTAAAATGCTTCATTTACTGGTAAAAAATGACTCGAGAAAGAATAAACAAAGAAAAATAAAATTAACGACAATTGGTGTAATGTTTTTCAGTGCTCTTAAAACGTTCTTTTACTGGTAAAAAAGGAAGAGAGAGAAAAAGAAAAAAGAATATAAATTTATATAATATTTGCCAATGACTAAGTAACCATTGCTTAATACTTTTAGTCAAAAATATCCGGACAACGGGAAGAAAGATAAAAAGAAAATGAAAGCAAATTTAGATAACATTTGTCAATGACTAAGTAACTACTGAAATGTTTTTTTTTTGAATGGTCAAAAATATCTAGATAAGAGAGAGATAGAGAGAGAAAGTAAGAAAATGAATGTAAATTTATATAATATTTTCAATTAATAAGTGACTATTAAAATCAACGATATCTATGTATAAAATGTTTCATTTACTTGTCAAAAGTAGATACGTTTGTCCAGATGGATATAGGAGGAAAATGAGAAAAAGGAAATGAACACTACGTGTTACCCTGAAGCATAGCTTAATTGAAGTACCAAATTAAGTGGACCAAATTAAAACGAGAGAAATGAACACAAAAACTGTAATACCCAAATAAGAAATTTAATACTCGACGAACCGCTGACAATTAATACATCAAAACAAAAATAAATCTATTCGCGACAGCCTGCTCCCAAACCAACTTTTATAAATTTCCAGGTGATAAAAATGTGACACAACATTAAATTTACGTATTACTTGTTAAATTAAAATATTACATAGATATTACTTTTCATTACAGAGCGATTCTACAAAAGCGTCCTCTAAACGTCAAGTCGAGCTTCCAAACAAAGTCAAGAGCTGTCTCAATTTAAGTTGGAAAATTACCAAAGAAATTCGGTTTTACCACAAGACTGCTTCATTAGCAAATTGCGACACATTCATTCAGTACTTAGCTCGACAAACTCCGGCTGAATACAACACATACACACGTGACTTTGACGCTAATGAAACCCAGACAAGGCACCAAGTTGATAGAATTGAAAACATGTTTTAAACGAGTACCAGGTTACTAGAGTGTAATTATATTTTTAAGTATTTATTATGCGTGCCGATTTTGCACCGTACAATATTTTTATTACCTTACCAACCTCTTTGTTAGACATGTAAATGCTCATAATGGCAGTTGACAACTCGTTTTGCAGAGTAATTTTCAGATAACATTTTAAATATTTTACACTTATGTTATTTTACATTTATGTATGTTACACGATAAAATTTGTGAACCGGTTTTGATGATTTTTTTTTTGTTGGAAAGAAGGTACCTCAGTATTGGTGCCATTTAAATTTGAAAAAAATATTCCACCTCAAAAGGGCAAACTAGGGGATGAATCCGGTTTCGCGCTCTTTCAGATAACCGATTTCAATAAAACTTGACAAATAGATGTAATCACGATATTTTGAGGTCGGTTTTTTAGTACTCTGTACTGAGATTATCTCTACGTAATTTCAGTAGATATTTTTATTATTTGAACATTCCAGAATATTATCGTGGTGTATTACTTAATATTCAAGGGTAGTATCCTGAAATATTATTTAATATTTCACGATAATACACAAGAATACTTAATAGCAGAAATTGCCACCGAAATTAGATAGAAAAGACTAACCTGAAAATTACTCTTCTACAGAAAGTTATGTGAATTTTTTAACAATTCGAGGATAATCGAATTCGAGCAAAGAGCTCCGTTCATTTTAATTAGTAATAACTTGTCACATTTCACAATGAACCACGTCGTGTTTATTACAATTTACAAACAAGTAAAATAAATTAGATCGAGAGAATATAATTAGATAGAAAACTGAAAAATACCACCAAGGTCCACACTGTCGTGTCAAGTGTCCATGAAACTTGACACTTTCGACTTTAATTACTGTAAGTGCCACAGAGCTGAATTTAAATTTAAAGTTTGATGTGCACTTCACCCTGTATGAAGGTAATTCATGCTCTTTATTTAGTTGGATTTTAATGTCATAAACACAAAATATGGTTATTATATTTGTGGTTACTATGGTTATTACATTATATACAATTTAGTGTTCTGTTTATAATTTAATAAAATAACACGTAGGATACTTCATTGCATAAAAACATTTCTGATGATGTAACTGTAGATAATTTAATAATAATAGGTAATAATAATTTGCCAGACAACGACAAAAATTACCTGGTTCCAAACTTGGGTATCAGGGATCTATAGTATTATAATATCCAAACCCGATCCAGTTTTGAAAAATTCATTTCCCAAATTGGTGTCTCTGAGTCAAATCCGGAACCTCCTCATCATGGTATCATGACAGTACATCACAGTACATTTACTCAAATATTTTAAATGCCCGTAAAAATATACATAATTTTATTAAGAAAGAAGATATTCGCAAGATTAACCTTAGAGCTAAGTCCAAACTCACGGTACCACGATTTCGTTTAAACAGGGTCTACGACTCTTTTAAAGGGAACTATACGTTTTTATAATAAGATTCCGGAGCATATGTTAAGATTATCATTTCCTAAGTTTCAAAGCTACATTAGAAATTGAAAAGTCATATTACAAAATTAAAGACTACGTGTTAGATAAAGAAGTATGGACAGATAACACGGCTCTACATTCCACACAAATTTGATACAAAATGTATTCCATAGCATTTAAGTTTATTTGAAAAGAGCAAGTCCTAGAGTTTCTTGCTTGTTCTTCTCAGGCAAGTCAGCATTGTGAACGAGCAGTATCTTAAAAGTGACGTTTTGAAGTGTAAATTTATTTTACCTATACAGTAAATTATTCTTTGACTTTGACATCTAACATTTACAGTGCTAACTGTTGGATCATCGAGGTCGGCAATGATTAGGTAGATGAAAATAAAAGAAAATGTCGTGAGAAAACAAGCGTATTAGATAAGGTTTACAAAAATCTTAGATGACTCGTTAAGTATCAAACGGGCGTCGGACCATTAAAGCGGGCAAACTTAAGACCCAAAACCTCCGTGCTTAACAGCTAAACGTAAATGGATTAACACAATTAAGGCCATCGTCTACAAAAGCGTACAGGGAAGACCTGTGTTTATATCTCCACTTAGTCATATTACAAAATGCTATTAGTGGCTATACGCGTGTCTTTGTCGCTCCATTTTGGTGAATAATAAACGCAAGTCTAGCAACTGATAAGTATGCTTCAGCACTGTACACAAACGTTATAATCTCTACAATCTCAGTCTATACTCGTAAACAGCTTTTTAAACCATAATATCTCCCAATACGCTTACTGTCTTTATAGCGAGTCCTCAAATACGAGAATAATTAATCACTTCTTGCTTACACTGACTTTAGGAGGCATCCCAGCCCATTTACTTACGCAAAACGCCAAGTTTGTATTGTTAAGTTAAATTAATGCGAATGATGTCAGAAAGCAATATTAATTGCCACCTCGTTTAACCAAATATTCACATTAAAGCGACAGAACGCGGACTTCAGATGTCTAATGTAATTACAGCATAACTAGAACTTCCACAAGTTGCCCATACCAGGCATTACCCCTGATTTGTGATGGCGTAAATATGCTATTTATTTTATTTAGTACTTTGGTTATTGCATTTCAGTCTTGCGTTTTCATGTCCCTGATAATGTATGGGAACTTTGCCTGGCATATACTAAAGGAATTTGTAAAATGTTTTCGTAGCCACACTACTCATTGGAAATTATGATTTTAACAAACATAATTCAGCATAAATTAATAAAATCATATTTTCGCATTAATATTTACTTTTATTGCATATAACCATACTCTACGTATGTCCTAACTGAACCTATCAACTCAAAAATGATGTAACCTACATTCTTTTTTCTACAATACTACTGTAAATGTTACTAAAGTACACAATTATTTTAATAATGATATTATTATTATTATTATATTAATAATAATAAATTTTATACTTAGACGCTATTTTCATGTATAAAAGAAAATACTTTTTAAATATTGTTTATGTATGAAAATAGCATCCAAATATAACATAATTATGTACTTTAGTACCATTTAAAGAATTTTTTATTTTTTATTATAGAATAAGTGCGCATTTGACGTTCAACTCACCTGATTGAAAGTAACGATGATGCCGACGATAGAGCATGCACATATATTATACATAATATATAATTACATTACTTTTGCGCTGATAGCCTCAATTTATGGTTCAAAAGCATTTAACTGAGAAAAAAAACAAAAAACAATCATTTGAACGACATGATAAATAATTCAAACCTTTGTCTGTACCGAATAAAAAACAAAATTATACTCTACGTAACAACATTAATCTCTTTGCGGTGTTTATTTTATCGCTAACCCTTCAAATTTTATCGTCTGTTCTCATGAAAATGTTTTCTCGTTTGCAGCATTTTGAACTTTATATTTTAAGATTTCTTCTTTCTTTATCTATATTGACTTATTTGTTGCAATTTAAAGACGAAAAACTCGTTAACAGTTTCAAAATGTTTGCCAAATGTTTTTAGACAAATAGAAGAGAAAAGCTTTAGTTTGGAAAAGACGAATTAGGTTTATGTAACTCATGTGTAGAGTAAATGTTGATTACGAGAATTTCTAGGTTATCTTTATCGCTTATTATAATTATTATATTATAATTATTTAGTAGGTATATAATATTTCCATGTCTTCAATACCATCTCTAGTTATATTATAATTCACGCTGTCGTATGCTCACCTTAAATTCCTCGGCTAAAGTTCAAATAGACGCAGATAGAGCAAATGAAATTAGAGGGCCGTCTAATGAACCCGGTAAGAATGACCCTCGCCACTCGCCACTTGGCTCACGTTCTTACAAATTGATACAGTGTACGTGCCGCACTCAATGCGATGACGATCATTTCAGGTCACGAATGCGAATGGGGAGAGTGATAACAGAGGTGAGTTTTTGTTGCTTTCACTTGGACGTAATTGTACTCTGCGAAATTCTGTATAAAAAACCCCTGACATCCTGTAAATAAGAATAAATTGGCAATAGACCAGCAAAGTGCACTTAAATTTGAAATTTTAGTTTCAGTTCAACTTAAAGAAATTTAGATCGTGTTTCTTTTTGTTTTAAAAAATGCTACGCGTTTCATAACGCCATTATAAGGTTGTTATAGTGTTGTTAAGAACGTTATGAGAATTTTATGTTAAGTGTTTGGCAAACATTCGTAGAAATTTATAGCAGTGGACTTACATTATAATAGTATAAGAATACCGAAAACGTTATTATACGTGTCACGGCTTCTTACTCCGCAAAGTCTGCGGATATTGTGGAGTATATGACTTTCACCCAGTCAATGCTACCCTGAGAGTCAAGCAGTTGGGGGTGGACGCCACATTGTGAATTAATTCATTTCTGGTGAGAGTTCCAACTCAACATCTGTTGACCTTCAAGAAGAAGCAGTTTTGGCCCAAGGGTATCATGTACCGTCGTTTCCGAGGTTGGCTACCGGACACCCACGTTGCGTCACACGTCGCAGATAATACGTGTAAACAATTACTAATTTATGTTTTATTATATTGTTATGTCTATAAGGTATGCATTTATGGGTCCTTGTAATTTGAATATAAATAAATAAATAAATTAGAATTATATGCTATATGGTGGGTTTGAAACGGCACGCGGTAACAGAATGCGTACGCAACATTACGATTTCATCGCACCGAGTGCCATACGAGCAATTCAGAGTCGCAACGTAACGCCGCTTACATACTCACCGCAGCTCTCCTCTCTGCTTCATCCCCTGATCCCTTATCCGTCCTTACCTCATATTGTTAGAAGATTAAAATCCTTTTGTTTACAATGCTTATTTCAAAGGATTTCTCTAGGATAGGTCATAGTACCCTACAGTGGCGTCCGAACGAATTAGCAACTACGAAAAGAAAATTCTTAATGAATCTGTGCAAAATCAACTGAAAGCATCTTAATGATACTTGTTAATTGTGGTATTTAAATTGTCAAACTTTTCATTAACTAATTTGGAAACGTATAAAAGAATGGTAACTATGCCCAGCATTTTGAGAAAAGTAATGAAGATTGAAGCAAAGAGAGGCAGAGAAAAACCTAGGCAAAGTTATCTTGATCAATTAGAGGGAAAAGTTAATGTCATGTCGTATCAAGAATTAGAAGTTAAGGCGCTGAATAAGTATGTTTGCTGATTACTCTACCGACAAAAGCCTAACTTTAAAAAAAAGTGAAGTTTTATATCAACACTTTTAATACCGATTTTTTAATGATGCCAAGGTGGCGAATAAGTTGTAGGGTTAAGCGACACGTCTATCCATGACAGTTACAGTGCCACTTAAGGCTTTAAATCTCAAAGATTTGAGGGGCACTGCCACTGTGCCCGTCACCATCACGCATAAATTGACATGTTTTATATGCCTGTAATTTCACCAGCACCCGTAGCCTTCAAAACTGGAACGAAGTAATGCTTACATTACCGCTAGACTGAACTCTGTCACAAAGAGCTCTATTGCTACTAAACCTTACCCAGTACCCACACCAACAATTATAATGATACAACGTCAAAGAAAACCTCTCATTGAAACGAAGTTCAGATAATTATTATTTAGATATAAAAATCTTGATCTTTTGGTGTATTAGTAGTAAAAAAAATTATCAAAATGTTCTTATACAACAAAAAAGGCAATATTACGGAAAATTTTCGAATTATAATGTAATGTAAGGAATAACGTCGTAATTACTCTTAAATGAAACCAAAATTGCTACAAATACGTACGTATAGTGTCTTTAAAATACAATATTTCCTTCGGTGAACAAGCTTTTAACCCTGCCGTGTCAGGCGGTGCTTAGCGTCATTAGGCACCGTCGTCGTCCCTTGTCCGAATTTTTTATCATACACAAAACCATGTTGACAACTTGACAACCCATTTTGGGTTACGTAAAGGTATGTGATCAATATTTACGAAAATGTTTAGTTTTATAGAGGAAATACTGTCCTTGAATTCTCCCAAAAGTAGGTCATTTTAATAATTTTGTTTGGGTGGAATGTCAAAAACGTTAAAAAAATATTTATAACAACCTAGTGTTATTCGTAGTTATTCCTCCAATAAATGAGTACTAACTTAGCATAATAAGAGAAATTGAAGATCTCCGTAGTCGAGTGGCTTGCATACTTTGTGATATTTAGTTTCACATCAAACACCGTTATTGTTCATGATCGGGTTAACCCGTTCTTACAAAAGTTATTGATTTACATTAAACAATTTACATCGAATCAATACCAATATTTAACAACTTCCGTGGTCGAGGGGCTTGCACACCTTTGTCTCGGGTCTGGGTGTTTCTGGTACCGTCGTTGTTTCTGATTTCCATAATACAAGTGCTTTAGCTACTTAATTTGGGATCAAAGCAACGTACGTGATGTTGTGTAATATTTATTTAAGAAAAGGTAACTCCATACAAACGTAACAGCGCAGCTTGTGTGTATGCGCGCCGGCGCTGCGTGTCGTGCATTTCGCGTGCTAGCCCTACAGCGCTATGCTGAGTCATACCACGCACCTTATGCGTATGTGTGCATCCGTAATCGGCCCTCGGCGGGCTAATTTTCATGGAGTATTTTCAGCTTTTTACAAAACGCAAACGCAGGTTGTAAATATAATTATAATTTTTTTGCCACTATTGTACACAAAAAAATCTCGAAAAAAGTAATAATAAACTAAGATTACCATCAAAGGCATACTTTGTTATAAACACTAAAATTACAACTGGCATAAAGTTGTATAGTTGAAGATGAAAGTATAAAAAAACGACGCTTTTAATTAACATACTGTTATTCATTGAATCTCGTTGTTAGTTCTGTTTTGCTTTAATTAAATCGGAGCAGTGAGGGTGCCTCTTCATTGAATTGTTACAAAAGGTGTACTTGCATTCGTACCAAACATTTTACCTTTCTACATTTCATATTTCACATTTTTTTTAATATTGTGTTATGTGAAAATTTTGTTTTGTTTACACAATAAAAATAATTATTTGGGGTGGGATCCTCCATGTGCATTCGAATTATGTTTACGCAATTATTTCGTGATTTAAAATCAGTTTCGTTGACAATCACTACAATTCGTGAAGAATATGTATTCTGTTCCTTGCTCCACTTTGTTTAAATTGTTAATATAAGGACAATTATCTCCAGTGATTAAGGTTCATTGTAAAACAATCCATTAAAAATTACAAACGATTTGAAATCACGCACACATAGCGATGGACAAGCGCCCAGCTTTAACACGCTTTATTAACGGGTTTTAATCGAGTTTAAACCCATTTTTTTATTTTTTTTATTATTTCACTTTTAAATGTACGATTAACAAAACAAAACAATGCGCATAAACCTGTACAGATTTTTCGCACATTGTGCAGTTGTCATGTACACAATATAATAATTTAAAAACATATTAAATATATTGTAGGTAACATAACATTTCTGTGGCACATATCACGGAAAACACGCCAAAAGTATTTTATAAAAAACAGACATGTATACATACATTACGAAGTAATGGTTAGTCGTAAGCCAGCACCGTGCTGTAAAGCGACAGCGCTGTGAAGTCACCGCGCATTAAAGCCCAAAATTGAAGACAAATACTAAGTATATGTAAATGGAGTTTTGTTCAAACGTAATGATATTATTACAAATATAAATAACTAATTATAAATAACTATTGCTTGCTTACATATTTCGCCTTTCTATTAAATCGCTTGAAAATAACATTGAAATGAATCTATACAAAATCTCGTTATCGTATATACTTGAATCGATTTCAGTACTAGAACTAAAAATCCGACCTCAAAAGTTATTCATCCCATAATTTGCCACCCTTAGAGGTGGAATATTTTCTTCAAATTTAAATGGGACCTCTACTGAGGTACCTACCCTCTTTCCAATAAAAAACAATCATCAAAATCGATTCCCGAATTATTGCGTAAACTACATATAAAAAAAACATACAGTCGAATTAAGAACCTTTTTTTGAAATCGGTTAAAAATCGAGTCGTAATGTGCATCCCCAGCAGTAAGTGAGAGTCCCCGGATTGCAAGGTGGGTATTGTGTAGAGTCTCTTTTTCGTCTAAAAAGATTTTTATATCGATTTTTTTAATAAGTAAACAATTACACCGAATTCCATATTCGCTGTTTCTGCCCACGAATTTGGGCAGAAACAGGTTGAAATCATGGTTAAAACCATGGTTTTTAGCCCGCTGCCCATCTCTGCGCATACATTCATATAAATTTTTTTGTAATATGAAATGACGGGACAAACAAGTCGTGCGCCTGATAGTAAGCTACACGCCTGTCCATAACAATTGCAGTGCCACTCAGAGCTTAAAATTGCAAAGATCTCAGGGGCACTGCTCTTAAGCCCGTCACTCTAAGACATAAGTTGACAAGTCTCATGTGCCTGTAATTTCACCAGCACCCTTACCCTTCAAAACTGGAACACAGTAATGCAGACATTACTGTTTGGCGGCAGAATTAGGTAAGGCGGCAGTACCTCTCTGGACGAACTCTTTCACAAGGAGCTGTACTACTATTAGTACTCATAATCACAAACGTGTTTGTAATTTGACGTAACTCTGTTTAATTGTCACGCAAACAGTAAAATTAAATCGAAACCAATGGAATCACCCCACTCAAGATAGTCGGGTAAAGTTATTTGTTCCCGCAATCAACGAATTGATGATAGAGTTCATTGGGATGGCAAAGAAAACAAACTGGTACTGAATACGATAGTTTAGTTGATGTTTCCGCTACTGAATTTCAACTTTCAAAACTTTGAGTTCTGAAAAGGTCTAAGTCTATACGAGACTATTATAACTTACTGATCATGTAGCATATATACGCTTCGAGATATACAGTACCTAACCTCAATTATTTAGTGCCCTAAAAATTCGGTTCAGATGATAGATAGCTAGATAGAACACGTGTAATTGCTTTTCCACAAGCACACACAACAATATGAAATAATAAGTAAGAAAAAAAATACACAAAACAAAATAATAAAAAGGAAAGAAATGAAATAAATGCACATGATAAACAACTTATAACTACTAATGAATGAATAGCAAGTTGTGAGTGGTGCAGCAAGCCAAAGAGGCCATAGGGGTGTTGACCAAAAGCAACGCGAATGATTTTCAACTATCGCCTAGATGGTAACACGGTGCGGAGCAACAAAAGTAAAAAGCAATGTGTACGTCGTGTAGTATGATTAATATCAACGTTCCGTTGTGAGTGTACGGGTGTAGCGGGTACGAATCCAGAAAACCGATAAATAAAAAAATCCATGTAAAGAAAAATTAAGAACGCATGAACAAAGTGTCTTCCCCTTAACTAATATTCAGAGATATTTTGTCAATGGACAATTTCGTTATACAAGTTACTTTATGAAAATTGTTTATTAGTCTTGTAAAATGGCTAGATTGTAATTATTTGTAAGGTTTTGTTTTGCTTTATGACGAACAAAAAACTTTTGTACGTGATATACGTGAGCCTCGCCGTATTTGCGTGTAAAAAAAATTGTTGCTAAAAGTGTGTTACATTCCTGAAACCTACCAAACCGGAAATTAAAGCAATCTTTTTCTTTACTATGATTTTAACCTCCATAGTAAAGCTACAGCGTAATCATAAATATAAATAAATAAATATAAATACTAGACAATATCACATTCGTTGCTCCGATCTCAAAGTAACTTAACCTTGTTAACTAAAACTTGTGTTTTGGAAATCGGCAACAACGACGGTACCACAAACACTCAGGCCCGAAATATAGAAAAGTTACTTTTTTCTACGTTGACCAATTTATTATGAACTTCAGAGATGCCATGAAAACTGGTGTGCAAGGCAGACCACGGAGGTGATCAAATACACATGCAGTACCTACAAAACATTATCAAAGTTCTTGTGTTAGGGCGACGTAAAATGTGCCATACAAATTTGTCAAATATAATACACCAGAGACGTTAAACACCGTGAACGACGTAACCACATAAGCCACATCTTAAATGGATATTTATTAGAACGTTCTTATATTTTTATTATGCCGAAACAATTTCGACATCCTCCAACCATGGGAATATTAGTAGAACTGACCCAATTTTCCTAAATGAGCCCAATTTTTACGGATGCCTTTATTAATAAGGGACACACATATACGTACAAGACACTTGAGTGTACATATTGGTTTGGGGGTCACGTATTATTCAATAAACCCAAAATTAATACTACGGACGTGAGTTGTATACGTAAATGGCACGTTTCCGTAATTTTGCTCTAATAAAGATAGTCGATAGATGACCAAACTCTTTTAGGTAATTCATAGTTGGCTATAGTTGTCTCTAGCGTGGGATGCTCTGGCTTTAGTTGTCGTGACTTGGACGCGTCGTTTTTGGTCTTGGTCGGTATAAAGGTTAATTAGAAAAAGTTTTATGACTTTGCATAGTCTTTACGCTGTTGTTAAAAGAACTAACACCGTCCTTTGGTAATTTAAAACTAACAAGAAAATCTACAGATATACGTTTTTGTTTATCTACGGTAAGAGGATTTCGACGACCTCCGGTCGAGTGGCATGTACACCAGTTTTCATGGTGTCGCCGTCTTTGAGGTCCCGGGTTCGATCCACGACCGGATCAATGTAGGAAAAAACTAACTTTTCTATATTGCTTCGGGTTTGGGTGTTTGTGGCACCGTCGTTGTTTCAGATTTCCATTAACATAAATGCTTTAGTTATTTACTTTGGAATCAGAGCAACGAATTCACATACGTTGTCAAAATATTTATTAATTTATTTATTATTAATGATTAATACAATTTTTCGCTCTTCAAATATTAAATTACTTTGCTTGACCTGAATACAAGGGTATAAATAGAAAACGACCCCAATAAGTGCCGGAAAAAACCGATTTGTAAGGCTCGTTTTCAACAACCCCGATAGACCTCTATCTACAATTATATTTGACCCCCAAGTTTATTCAGGATGTTCAAGATGACAATTTATTATGCTCATTTTGTACAGTATACGAAATAATCTAATTTAGAAAACGTGTAATGGCTTTAACATAGAACATTTAGAAGCGTTTCATGGAATTGGGGTCTTGTCTTTTATTTAAAACCTCAATAAAAATAAAAGCCTATATATAAACCTCCGCCAAACCGTAGTTGAGTAAGGCTGCTTTGCGATAATTTACAGGATAAATTTCAGTGTGCGCTGATATTAAATGATCTCACCCCACCCACTGCTTTTCGTTCCCGATCGACCTTGGTTTGGGGTTCGCCTTATTTTGTAAATATTCTATATAACGAACCGTAAACACTGTTCCGTAAGCCACCTTACCTATTTCTGTTGCAAAGCAGTAATGTGACTATTACAGCGTTCCGGTTTTGAAGGGGTGCTGGTGAAATTACAGACACAAGAGACTTATCAACTTAAATCTTAGGATGACGGAAGCAACGGCAGTGCCCCTCTGATCTGTCCTGTCACTTGGTATCATCAAAAAATGCCGAACGACGAAAGGTGAATATCTTTTAGTTCACAGTGAATCATTGCTTTTGCGGCGCGGTTTATTACTTTTGTAAGAAACAGCTCACAAACAAGGGAGCTAACAGCGTATGTAAAATAATATACAAAAAATGGAAATCTATGGTGCTCTTCTTTGAAATTTCTGTGCACATTAAAATTACGTCACTGGCCATGAAAATGATGCAGCAAATTACATTTTTTTTTGCCATAGCATCATCAGTTTTTAAGTGGCAATATTGAATTACATGTGAAAAATCATCTGACTCTCACTGGCATCCACGATGATGATTCCATCAGTTGTAACTGTGGACAAACTAGAACTTATGTAAAGAAACCCATTTTCAAAATAAAACTCAAATATTAAATTATTTATTCCTATAATATGCCAGCAAGCTACTCCAATTTCATAGTCTCTGGGTCGTATTCTAGAACTCTACTCAATGCTCAAGTCAGGATTGCACTGGAAACACAAGCACTGGAAATACGACCCTAATGGCAGGGACTTGAGTATGATTTTGAGTGCTTTAAACCATACTCAAATCCTGACTTGAGCATTGAGTAGAGTTCTAGAATACGCCCCTTAAACTCACTCTCTGGGACACCCAGACCATAACCAATTTAGAAAAATTCCTTTCCCAAATTGGTCTTACCGGGATTCAAGCTAGGGACCTCCTCATTGAGCGCCCGTAGTGCAAACCGTTGAGCCACCGAAGTGGTCAAAATTCCTGTGTTACACGTGACATATTATTTTTTAGTATTGCAGGTACTTCTTTTAAGCTGCCGAAATAAATGTCACTAAATATTCGCAACTCGTTCAAAACATACTAGTTAAAATAACTATTCGAATATTCTAATTATCGACACCAACATATCAGCGTTTTATTTTAAATTAAAAGGACAGTTAAAAAGAAAAGTGTATTCCTCTGTTATAAATTGTTTGACCACTTTAATTAATAAGGAACAATAAATTCGGAAACACCCGGCAAATTTCCTTTAATTTCAGGGAAATCGTCTTACAGTAGGTCCTTAATTCGAGAGGCCGGTCACGTCTTTCATTAATTTTCTGCAAAATAGATTTAAATACGAGAAATTACGAACGCGTCTCTGTTTACTTAAAGAACTCGTTTGAAATTAAGTAAGAAAATTGTTAAAAAAATATATTTTTCTTCTGTGTTTTGGGAAAAAAACTGGTGGTTATGTCATGTCATATTAACTGGAGATACTTACTTCAAAAAATAATAATCTACAATTAAGCTACTAAAACGACTTATAACGGTAACTGCAAACCAACAACTCTTCATAATATACGTGTAAAATATAATTACCCTAACCGTTAACCTAACTCGCAATTTTAATTATTTTTCCTCTGTGGCTTTATTATAATTTCTATTGGCTATAAATATTATTACAACGTCGAAAATTATATAGTAATAATGGTGTTTCCAATAAATACTTATCCATTATTTTGCAAATTAATTTTGTTTTAGCAAACCAAAAAACGGAAACGCTCCTAAAAACAATTTCGTTGAATTTCGTTGCTCTGAATAATACAAACCTTCCAGAAATGATAAGTGGAGCAAAACCGTATCACTGCAGACAGGCCACGTGACCCGTGGGAAGGCATCACGGGATCTGAGCACTCACTATATTGCCCCATCACGACTGATTACAGGAAAGCTCTGCTTTAGGCTCGCACGCTGCAAGTAACGTAATCATGACCAAATGTATTGGTTAAAAAGCTATGAATAGGTACTTACACGTAGGTAGGGTGATGGCATCAATAATTGACACTTTAAAAGGATTGAGTCTTTAAATTTGAAATATTTTTTTTTAATTTTAAGCATATATTAATGACAGTGATTAGTCAAAGTCAAAGTTAAAAAACATCATTTATTCTTTTGTTTTCATCTAATCATTGCCGACCTCGATGATCCAGCAGTTAGCACTGTGAGTGTTAGATTTCAAAGTCAAAGAATAATTTAGGTGAAATAAATTTACATTTGAGACCGTCATATTTAAGTTACGCTCGTTCGCTACGCTGACTTCCCTGAGAAGAACGAGCAAGAAACTCTATGGGATTGCTCTTTTGAAATGAACTTAAATGCTATGGAATATACTTTGAATCAAATTTGTGTGGAATCTAGAGCCATGTCGTCTTTCCATAAATCTTTATCTAACACGCAGTCGTCAATTTTGCAATATGACTTTTAAATCAAAATATTTTTAATGTAGTTTTTAAACTTAGGAAATGATAATCTTAATATAATTATGCTCCGGAATCTTATTGTAAAAACGTATACAGTTCCCCATAAAAGAGTCGTTTACCTTGGTTAAACGAAATCGTAGTACATACCATGAGTTTGGACTTAACTCTCAGGTTAATATTACAGATATCTTCTTTCTTATTAAAATTATGTATATTTTTACGGGAATATAAAATATTCGAGTAAATATACTGTGATGCCTCAGTCATGATACCAGCTCCTTAAACTTCCTCGTTTTTGCAATACAAATATGGTTAGAATGTTTGCCGCTTTAATTTTTTTTACTTGTCAGATATATTCCTCAAGAAAGATTATTATGTCGTATGTTTCTTAGAAAAGCTTTTATAATAATTATTACTAAAAAAACTTAAACTAGAATTTCTCTAAATCTCCGGAATACCAAAACTCCACTAGTTAATTAACCAGTAATCGGAATCACCTACACTACCAGTAATTGACACTTACCTTTACAAGAAAACCGCTGTATTCAATAGGTAGTTTACGTATACCAGTGATTTTTTTTTATATCAACAGAACTAAATATAACACGTATATACGATACATATGCATTATACGATATACATTTTTTAAATTGCTTCAATTTCGTTTGGAAAAAAATAAGCAAGCTTGGCCTAAGCAAACTGAACCGTATTAGTACGGGAAAAATTTAAATTCAAGCTAAGATAGTATCGACTGTAAGTGAATAATTTTAAAATTTCAATAAAGATGCTATATATAACGAATTCAGGTCTCCGTAGTACAAAACACTAGCACACTTTCAAAAGGAAACGTGAGGTTTTTATTGTTCTATAAGTGAACAACCTCATAATCAACTTTAATTCGTTCGACTTAATGCTGGAACGCATATAAAATACATTAACAATGGTAAGTTAGAAGTTTCCTGCCAATAGAAGTTGAATTGAATAAAACAGGCTCTGATAATAAAAACAATCAAGTAAAAAAGACCAATAGTTGAGATGAAAAATGCAATGCGACATCGTGATATTTCAGAAATGTATACGTAGTCATACTCGCACCACTAACCTATTATAAATATTAATAATAATGCTTAAATAACAACAGAAAATTCATTATAATAAATTTATCACATTATATAACAAAAAATAACACTAAACAACATTTGATAACTTACTTTACAACTAAAAAGTAAAATAGCAGTAGAGGTCCTTGTAGAAGAGTTCGTCCAGGGAAGTAGGAAGTACCTATTTCTGCCGCCATGCAGAAATGTGAGCATTACTACGTTCCGGTTTTGAAGGGCAAGGGTGCTGGTGGAATTCCAGGCACATAA
>NW_020654878.1:7896024-7940235 GCF_003589595.1 Hyposmocoma kahamanoa
AGTAAACAGTTCGGAATGCGCTGAGCAATGAACATAATTTTCTTTCATAGTTTACATTTGAATGCAAGTGTACAGTACTTAAGTAGTACCGCACACAAAAACATCACTACCTTTCTTTGTGATATATTTCATATTCTTATAATAAATAAATATTAGACAACATCACATACGTTGCTTTGATCCTAAAGTAAGTAGTAAAGTAGTTTTTAGCAGTAGAGCTCGTTGTGAAAGAGTTCGTCTAGTACTGCCACCTTACCTATTTTTGCCGCCAAGTAGTAATGTCAACATTACTGTGTTCCGGTTTAGAAGGGTAAGGGTGCTGGTGAAATTACAAGCACATGTAATTTGTCAACTTATGTCTCAGGGTGACAGGTGCGGTGGCAGTGCCCCTCAGATCTTTGCGACTTAAAGCTCTGAGTGGCAATGCAACTGTTATGGTCAGGCTTGTAGCTTACCATCAAATTCCCGACTTGTTCGTCCCTTCACTAGATATTATAAAAATATAAGTAATTAAAGCACTTGTGTTATGGAAATCAGAAACAAGGACGGTACCACAAACACCTAGACCCGAGGCAATATAAAAAAGTTAGTTTTCTACATAAACCCGGCCGGAGATCGAACCCGGGACTTCAGAGATGGCGACACCATGAAAACCGGTGCGCAAACCTCTGGACCACGGAAATTGTCAATTATTAGTATTGATTCGATATAAAATGTTTAATGTACATGGTTGACTTTTGTAAGCATGAACAATAGCAGCATTTACTATTAGTTAAATACCAGAATGTGATAGTACAGGGTATCCCGTTTCGCTTTAAGGATCTCAAAAATCAACTGCTGGCTTTACAATGCGATTTCCAAGTGCCGCCTATTGCTTCTCCATAAAGAAGTATCAACACCTGTAACGAACCTACTTTATGTATTGGACGGCCTTAAGACAGAATGTTCACTTTTAGTTCACTAAGAATCCGCTAGATGGCATTGACCCATTTGGCGTTATTTCTGAATTGCGGTTTTGACATTTTCCCTCGAATGATGGCTACTGTACACTATTTTGTTTGTGGAGAGAAATCGGAGAATAGCGAAAGCTCAGTTAGGCTTCTACTCGGACCTTCTGACATTGCGTACGCTCATATCGAGTGAAATTAACCATCTCGCGGAACGGTTTCCAGAAGTCGAGTCCTTTCTTGGGAACAACTGCCCGGACTTTCCTCATATAGGGTGAAATTATATTGGCGTCATACAGAGCGAAAATAAATCTTTTTTTGACAACTTGGAGATTTCACTTGACTGGAGCTGCGTAACCTCATCCCACGGCGAGAGAACCTCCCTCCTTTACACAACGTTAGTACGTTAGTACAAAATTCAATGATAACACGCACACACTTGTAGAAGTTACATATTAGTACTATATGCAACCGTTGCATAATGAGGGTTCTTAAAGTCAAGTGCCGTGTTTTAAATAGGTACGAGATTTCAAGACCTAATTATATAATGATTGCGTACAATACTTTTTCTACGAGTAAATAAAATAATGAAACAGAACCTTTAAATATAGGTTCTGTTTCATTATTTTATTTACGTGTATTGTGTTAACAATCCATGACCACAAACACATTTTTTTAAATAAATTTTAACCCATTGTTTAGGCTAGGCAAATGTTCCACCATACAGCCTCTTCATATATTTACAGGAAAGTTAAACAAACGCTACAAAACAAAAAAAAAACAAAGAGATAGAATAGAAACGGCCAAGCACCGCCGTACCGCCTAAATTTAAACCAAATTTTTTTTTATAAAGATTTATGACCCGGGTGCAAGACTTTTAGGCCAATTTAAATAATCAGGAGGCAGTATAGCGTTTGAGTAGCGTTCTAGTTGATATTTTAATTATTATTAAGACTTAAGAGCTCAAGATCCCGAAGATGGTTACTTTGGTTACTAGCAAACAAAATTACCTCGATTGATGCAGGTTTGAAACAATCAAAATCTGCAAGTCGTTTCGGCTCACTCATACGGGAGATATGCTATAATAATTATGATGCTACAGACAAATGCACAAACACACGGACACGCCCACGCACAATAACACAAATGCACACGCGTAATAAAAGTTATAAGTAATTTCTAATATTTTTTAAATTTAATTTGAAATTTACCTTTACGTGAAAGAAAACATTGTGATGAAACCTGCAAGTCGATGAAGGTTCACAACCGCTAGAAAACATGTAACGTCCCCAACCCGCATTAGGCCAGGGTGCCGGAGTATAGCCTAAACCCTGACCTGAGAAAAGACCCGTGCCCAGCAGTGGGATGTATAAATAGGTTGATGATAATTTATAATAATAATAATAACGCACACACTCAACAAGGCCCCGCACACACTCAACAAGGCCCCGCACTAGGTAAACCCTGTGTCGCAGGTGCCATGGACACACACATAGACAACCACAAATTACACCCAAAGCCCCCCAAAAAAAAAGTAGGCCATACAAATATTTCCCCCGGCACGGGAATCGAAGAGGTGGCCCTCTGCGTTGCAGTCCGGCGTGGTAATCGTTCGGCCACGAAGGCAGTTACATTTCACGGTATGTCTTTTAATTCGTCATCCGATGTTAAAATATTAAAATGTAATTTATATTGCATCTACAATGACCGTTTTAATGAATATTTTAAGAAAGGGTAAAGTTTTGCAAACTACTTAGCTTTATAGACTGGAGGAAAGTTCAAGTTTGATAAAAAAGATAGATGTTGAAGTTTGTTTGCTCTTTTTAAAGGTACCAAAAATCTTTAGTAATATTTCGAAATCACAATCAAAACCATTAAAAAAATTAGACACACATACTACAGAATATAAAACACATAAACGCAAGTGATCTGATTTGGATTTGTTTTCGTTTTCATTAAATAAATTTAAAACTTTATTATATAACTACTCAGAAGAACAATTATGTAACTTGACAATTTCATTTGAACGCATTTACATTATTTGTTTATAATCATATCCATTTGTTTGTATGTAACTTAACATACAGTAAACGTTTCTGGTAGGATGTCATATATGCATGCTGTATTTGCTTTTTTTACACTCGAGTAAATTCAGTATTTCATACATGTCTGCAGTATTTTATATCCATGTCTAATAGTGTATTTCTGTTAGCGAATCTAATAAATAAATAAATTGAGGATTGTTCAGCATTTCATTTCTATTTTCATAATCATACTCGCATAATCGAGATACCAATCCGCAATACTGGTATAAAAATATAAATACGTAAGGACTGCATTAACAAAGGTTATTTTAATGATGCAAAAGAAGGCTGTGATGACTTTAATTTATTCTAATTAATTTTCAACTGTCGATACATACAACTAAAATATTAATGTGACAACCCTACACTTCGAACGAAGTGCAGCCATATAGCGCTGTACAGGCGGGAGTTACCCCATACGGAATAGGGAATCGGACCGCAGCGAAATGCGCAACTTATTTTTGTTATGAATAATATAACATAATATTATTTTATTTTAAAGTAATTACGTACTCGTTATGGAGGTGTGAGACCTCCTTATACTGTAAATTCATACTAAAAACAGGTCTGAAACTTGTATGCAATTTGTTTATATTTGAGACGAAATACAATATATATAATAGGTATGTGCCACGCAACCACACTAATTACCTGGTATCAACCTGGGAAATTCCCTCTACTATGAGTACCAGAGCAACGGAATCCACTCTGGGGTACTTCCTAGAACACCGAGACCAGAACCGATTTAAAAAGTGTATTTCCCAAATTTGTCCTACCGGGAATCAAATCCGGGACCTCTGCATCCAGCACCCACAATGTAAATCGTTAGGCCATCGAGGTTCGTCAATTGTATTGCATGGACATAAACCTTTGCCTGGCCACCATAATGTTTCCGATTCCTTATTGATAAGTATGGTAACTACTTTAAAATACATCGAAAATCTTATTTCATACCATGTATTCTACGTAACATAAGTGTGGAAATAATTTATAGGTAAACTCAATTTTGTCTCAGTTATTAAGTCGTACTGATAACTTAGTAACAGTAGACTCCCTTGTGAAAGAGTTCGTCCAGGGAAGTACTGCCACCTTATCTATTTCTACCGCCAAGCAGTAATGTAATCATTACTGCGTTCCGGTTTAGAAGGGTAAGTAAGGGTGCTGGTGTGGACTTGTCATCTTGCGTTTCAGGGTGTCGGGCGCAGTGGCAGTGCCCCTCAGATCTTTGTAATTTAAAGCCCTGAGTGGCACTGCAACTGTTAAAGACAGGCGTGTCGCTTACCACTAGGCACACGACTGGTTCGTACCTTCACTTAGTATTATAAAAAAAATCGAGTAAGTTCTACTTATATTAAAGCAGCCGCCTACTGTATTCACTAAGCAAAATGGAAAATCGGCAAGTATGATCAGGTATTCAATTAACGTAGTAATTTAGACATGTACTAAACTAATGTGCTGTATTTCACAACTAAACCTATCGAAGCAAAGTAAAGTAAGGTTAATACGCTATTTCAAATAAAAACGTTTTACGTAAAATTAATTTCGAAAATGCAAAGTAACTAAAACAGTATATACTCGGGAATAAACTTGTGTTCTTCAAAAGCAACAAAGTAGCAACAAAATGAAAGTTTCATTTCAACAATAGGATGGATCCAGTGCCCCGTCATGGATTTGTAGAATATACATTGCTCGTAGAAGCAAATATTATAGTAAGTTTAGTTATATAGAATATATATACAGTAGTTAATGAAAGTACATGCCACAACTTTTAATATAGCAATAAGCTTTTTACCCAGAGTAAAAATGACCATTATATTATTCTAAAAAGCTCTCTCCTTGAAAAGAATTCATAAAGTAAAAACAGCTAACTTTAGAATTGCTGTTGCACCTGACTAGAGAAGTAACCTCGAATATTTTTTCACTAAACAAGCCCGTCCATTCTGTATTACCATTATTGAGAGCTCCGCGACTCACAAAGGAACACGCCAAGTAATCATTTTAAGATCTTTTTTCCTTTTCAGTATATTTTCTTTTACAGTTACGTATCAAGGTCTTTTTTCTGAAGAAATAGGACGCACTAACGAATCTCTTCCGTGTCGTTACTTTGGTTGGGAATTATTAGCTTTGTCTATTAACAATTTTCCCAAAACATTAATTAATTCTCCTACATCTACAAATTTAACAACACATGTTATTTATACAGAGTGTATATTGCTTTGAGAGGTCAATTTCCCTAGATTTTATTAATTTACGTAAGCTTACTAGTTTTGTAATTGTCTTAATATACACAAGTATACAGGTGTATGTTCTTTTACAGGTCACGTTGACTGCTCCTCACAATATCCCGCTCTAACCGATACCACAGGAGCGGTCAAAGGAGCGAATCTTGTAGAACATCGCACGACATCAACTTTCCGCCCAAGCTCTCTCCCGTTGGGTCCCGACCCCTCCCGGTGAAGTAATCCGCCACTATTACCTGCAAGTTCAGGTGTTCACCACACGACATTTGAAATATCTTGCGATGCTCTCAACACCGGGTCTGATTCACGATATCGAAAGTCGCAACATCGATGATCTTTGTATCAAAATTGGTCGTTACAGCGACAGTTCGTTAAATAAACGTTACACCATAGCGACAGGACACTATATCGAAGGTCGTCATCGACGACCGCTATGCCCTGAAAAACCATCTCCGCGGCGAGCTTTCTGACCTGCAGAATGTCACTTACTGTACTTACTGTCGGTAGTGGGAACGTATAATTGCGAAGAAAGGTTTCAACCAACCAATGCGTGGAATAAAAACAAAAAAGATTCGACTTGAGTTTCACGTGTAAATACAGTGAATGAGTGTGGTTGGTCGGATAAAAGTGAGTAACATTGGTAATGCCACAAGAAATCAATATTAGGCAAGTTGTCGACAGATATGTTTTTAGTACCAGTAGAGCTCCTTGTGAAAGAGATCGTCCAGGAAAATACTGCCACCTTACATATTTCTGCCGCCAAGCAGTAATTGTGTGTGTGTAAAAAGTGAGCAGTATTGCGTTCAGGTTTTGAAGGGTAAGTTGCTGGTGAAATTACAGGCACATGGGACTTGTCAACATAATTCTCAGGGTGACGGGCGAAGTGGCTTTGCCCCTCAGAGCTTTACATCGCAAAAGCTCGGAATGGCGATGCAGCTGTTATGGACAGGCATGTCGCTTACCACCAGCCACACGACTTTCACTTTCACTTTGTAGGTATCATAAAAAAGAAGACTGTTCTTAGAGCTGACAACCGCTCCGACTTATCAGGATTATAAAGAAAAAGACATACCGTGCTAAGAAACTTTGTGACTAGTTTTAATAATTTAGTGAAAAACTACCAAAGTCTGTCATCATCAAAGATAGTGTATTTAATAAAAAATGTTATTATAGTCTGAACTAAGTAGTCTACTTTGAAGAATAACTGTATCAACTCCAACGTATGTGCCTACCGTACAAAAACGACGGTGTTATATATGTTGTTAACACTTATGAGTTTCCCTTTTACTGTATGATGTTCCTTGTGTTTTAATACCACTTTCATTATATCATGTTGATACTATTATAATCTTAAGATCGCTGTGTAACACCTGGGACATCGAGTATATAACCAGAAATAGAGACGAAATAAAGGCCGTACATTCTTGATAACTCATCAGTGATACATCACTTATAATTATCAAATCTCGTTTGCTCTGAAATATAGACAGCGCCAATAACTGAACTGTATGTACGTCTCCGTATATTCCAAAAATATTCGGTATTTATTGTAATAAAAATAATATATCTAACAATGGCGTGTTGTGTTATTCGGTGGTGTGGGAGAAAACAGCAAAACATCTAATTATAAAGCAAACGGACTCAATTATCATCGGTAATTAAAAATTAAATATGTAATTTTGCAATTTTCGTCCATTATAGCAAAGCTCAAGTAAACTGGTCGATTTGAAGTGAAACAATTGACGACACCCGTCAATTGTTTCGAATTCGGGCTGGCCAACCGGAGCGCAGTTGTCACAATAATGATATGGCAGAATAGTTTTAAAAACAAATTAAATGACATTTCGTGTCTATTTCTGGTTACATACCCGATAACCTGAGAGCATAAAGGTGAGTCACAAAAAAACTGTTTTACTAGATTAAGTGGTTTAGGTATTTACTATTAAATAACGGTCTTCCAAAAAATATACGATACCTAAGAATATTGTCTAAAGAGTGCTTATATGTTACACGATAAGATGTTACTACACCCGATCGTATGAAATCCTGAAAACAGGCTAAAAGAAAAGTCTAAAACCAATTATTATAAATGAAATATCTAACTTTGCATGTTATTTTTATATGGAGATATTTCTCTTTAAGTACTACAGAGAATCTGCTACATTTTGGTTTTCAACTGTAGCTGTCATTAAATTTATATTTATTCCAAAACGCTTTAACGACACGCTATGTCGCCCCCTGCCCCCGTCATTCGCCATTGGGCGCCTGTCGACGTCGAATCTGTGTCAATTTTTCTCGCCCTGTTCTTATTTATATACCTACATATTAATTTTAAGCGTGCGGGTTGTGGGATGCGAGTGGCGGTCTCCCACATCTCACCTCCTAAAAAAGTAGGTTGGCTTTGAAAGACCTCGCCTTAAATGCTTTGAATTTACTGATACCTGCACCCTATTTCGAAACAAAATAGTCCCACACTCACCATATGGACCACTTAGACCCTCTTGTAAGAAATAAAACTGGTAACTCGTACATTTTAGGCAATATTTTCGGTTTCAGTATTTTTTGTTTGTAATGGCCGTTAAGAGTCTTAAGCATAAAATTACGATAAGAAATTAAACACTGTTGAGTAAGAAACGTACTAATACCGACCAAAATACCAGCTTCGCCTCTAAAGCTCTGAAGATATATACATGTCTAAAACACAGGTACACATTTACATAGTTTAGGCATCTCAATTATAAAGACTGTATAATAATTAAGGCTGGTTTTACAGCTGTGCGTACGATCCGTACGGACTGTCCGCCTGCGGGCCATCCACATGCGTAGAATCCTCAGTACTCTGAATCGAGTATATAATTTAGTGTGAATGTTCATGGAAGACAGTCGCCTACAATGAATGCACGGATGGCATGCGTGGGAGTTCACGCGGAGCGTGTTACGTACGGACCAATCCGCGTCACTGTAAAACGATGTTCTAACGCCACACGTGTTACTCCGCTCCAGTGCTCCGCGCGGATAAATCAGCACTGCTCTGAAACCTGCCTAAGGTTCTTTTTTTGTTAATTTAATACTTCTTGGTGCCTGCTACTTCGTCTGCGTAGAATAAGTAGTTCGAGTAGCCGTCGTAGTTGAGAAATGATTGGTTACACCACCATAGAACACTAATACACCACACAACACCATACAAATTTTCATCCCCTATTTCACCCTCTTTAAAATTTCTTTTTGTGATAAAATGTGTAATAAATAGCGGATGTCCTTCTCCTAGGTCCCATCTATTTCTATACCAATATTCATCAATACAATACAATACAAAAGGTTCCATTTATCTCAGAAAGGTTTATAAGTAGTTACATTTCGTGTATTACAACTTTCTTAGATCTGGAGTCTATACTAGGTTGGAGAACTGTGTTACAGATCACCAGGCTCACTCCCTCATCAAATTTGGTTCCGCGGTTTAGGCATCATTTAGATAATTTTGGAAAAAATATATAGAAAAATGGAGGATATACTCTGAATAATGAAAACACATTTGCTAAAAATTTTCACGATAGACAAAAATCACAAATTTACCTCAAAATTTTACAAAAAAAAATACCGCTGTATTCAACCTATTGAAACTAAAAAAAAATCGTTGGATTAGGTAAATTATAGGTAATTTACATATTCCAACGTCTTTTTTTATGTCAACTGAACTAAATAGAACACGTATACTATACGATATGCATTTTTCAAATGGCTTCACTTTTGTTTGTAAAAAAAATAATTCTGAAATAAATCCAGTATCCCAAACAAAACAAAACCCAAGCAAAATGAACCGTATTAGTACGGAAGTAAATTTAATTCGAATCGAGGTAGTGTCGACTCCTAATGACACTATTTATGAAAGCATAGGATATTCGTTTTAGGCCGAAGTACGAAAACTCCTAGTGAAGATTTAAGAACACGTAAGTAATGAAGATAAAAGCATAAATAAAGGACAGTATCCCATGAAATCATACTTCGACAGCACTCGCGCCCGAATAAAATATAATAATGAAATAGACTTGCAACGAAACCAAACCATAACTTCCTGAAGCTTCTACCGACATATAGAAGATCCTTTAAAATCACAGTGGCGCTAAATAATGACCGCTACGCAATTTCAAGTAACCGGGTGTTTTCGAAGAGCTCCCTCGTACAAAAGCGTGTATCTCGCGAACCGCTCAAGGAAATGGATCTTTTTTAACATAACGGATAAGACAGCCAATGAAGAGGGCGAATCCAAATAAACGCAGACACACGACAACTGGACAAGCGGCTAATGACATACATATAACTAATAACTTTTACAATTCTGCGAAATTTACTTATATACAACCGAATTACTCTAAAACAATGTCAAACTTTAATTCGTTATTAGTAAAATTACTCATATTACCAAAAAAAAATCAGGGGAGCATGTTTTAGGTTTTCACGACTGTTGGGGAATATTTACGTTCTGTTTTAAATTCAATTATAAAACTTAAACGTAATTAAAACCTAAATTGATTCTTAAAACAGGACGTAAATATTTTAAAACACTCATTAGAACCTAAAACATGCTCCCTGAACTCATTTTTCGAGATGGCATTTTCGCCTTTTGTATAAATCACGACGATATCTACTTGATATAATAATTCCGCACGATTGAATTGAAATTGTTAAAAATATTTATAAGAAGTTCAAGTCAAAATTTATTATTATCCCTAAACAAAATTTATAGAATAAGTTATAATATCAGAACAAACTATCACACTAAAACCCGTAACATACATAACTATTACTCAAGGCCTAAACATAGCTACATAAACATAAATGACCTAACACGTTTCTTTGTTTCCATTTAGGTATCCTGGGACTCAGACAATAATGATAGCTAATAGAAAATAAAAGACATAAATACACTCGCCGATGGCCGAGTACCTGTCACAAATCTTTTATTACAGCAATGAACGAATGAATAAGAGTAAATAGACTATCTTACGTTGTAAGGTATATAAGCCGTTTATATCCTGTTTTCTTCACTTATATGTTCTCGTAAACTTTTGTAGTGTTTGTACAAATTGCTGGTACGAAACGAGGGCATTCCAGGTTCAAGATGGCTGTATATAACCAATTTTCCCAAAACGTATACCTAATTCTCCTACACCTATTAATTTTATAATATTTATGTCTTTTTATGGCACCTAGTGGCGGGACGAGTACCTGTAGGGCTAGCACGCAAGAGTACGACTTGCGCGAGAGCGAAATAAAGCGCGAGATACTGCTATTCTCGCATAGAGATTCGGGCTGTATGTCACTCTCGCGCGAGTCGCACCCTATCGTGCTAGCCCTACTGTAGTGCGATTCACGCGAGGTCAAGTTATCACAATATCGTTGAAGTTACGTAGTCGTTCGATCGAAATCCTATCCAAAATTAGTATACACGTATCACTTGAACGAACGTTGATATGAATAGAATGAAAACGTAACGACTAATGAACGACAACTTGGATTGTGAAATTTGACGTTTAGTCGTCAAAAGTTTATTGAAAGAACTGTCAAAATTTTAGCAGAATATGTATGACTTGTCGTTTAAAATCGAATTAAGTTCGATTCATATACCCAGAATACGCTTTAACGATATTTGGATCGAACGACTTTAAAATTGGACTCGTTGAAGTTCGACTGTCACACGTGAATACGTAGAAGCAGCGACGACTAAATCGTTACGATATCATAACGGTTTGATTACGCAAATCGCACTATTGATGATAGTAAGGGAGCATTATCAGAACCATGGGACCTGTAAAGGGCCCGAAGCGTCGGTTTGTTTGAAACAAACAAATATACGCGATTGAGATCCGTACAAATATGTAGTTTAATTTCCCTAATATACGCAATTTTTAAATTGAGTGCAGTTTATTTGTTTTTGTTTTATTATATATTATTACATGTAGGATATCACAATGAAACCTGTTCTCACAATGTTATTACCTCTAGGCAGAACCCATGTTGCGGAACATTTTGTTTTGTAATGCAAAAAACCATATTTGATGAGAGTGTTAAGTGCAAATGGGCATAAAGAATGTAACAACCAAAACAAATTCAAGTATATATTCGAATTTGTGACGTCACAAAATTTCAGAAGCGTGTACATTGGTACATGAACAGTTCGAAATAAGGTAGATACGTTACTCACTTTATTTTTGTTGTATTATTTGGTTTGATTTGTTATTATTGAATGTTAATGTTTCGTAATAATGAAAGGATAATAAAACAAGTATTATGATGCTACTTAAATTATATTTAGAAAATTATAAGGGGATTCCTCATATGACAAATTAAAATGCATTTTCATGAAATGTATTAATTTTACGGCCATTAAATATTGCGTTATACTATACATATTGACATTTTAATACTTTTGCCTAATTTTAATTTGGAGAATAATTGTAGGTCTACATTATAAATTTTATATTTAAGAATAATCTACCTAGGTATTCCATTATCATTATGTAAAATCTTTTTATTTCAGCAGATGTTGTAGGTGTGTATGGAGTTATATGGCCAATTTCACCACTTACATTCAAAATAAAATATCATATTTAGATGATAACGGATAAATATCATCCTTTTTATTTATTTTTTATACTTCGGCTGACAATCCCAAGAAGTCCATTAGTTGAGCACTGAAACAGAAATATTATTAATGTGAAATAATTGTAGAGTCATTATCGAGAATTACTTTAACGTCGAATATCATCGTAAATATGTTGCAAATATGTAATATTACTTTGTAGTGATTTATTATGACTGAATACCAGCTTATTAAAGAAAGTAGCAATATTGGTTCACATAAATAGAGTGTCAAACAACCACACAAATGCATGGTCTCATAGTAGGGAAGCCCCTGTACTATGAGCAACGAAATTCAGTCTGAGGCACTTCCCAATACAAATATACAAAATACACAGACATAAAACATGGACAATTTTCCATCCTGATATAGTTTGCTACTATGATAAATTTAGTTAATGACCAAATAACATAGGGTGTAAGGTAATTCAATCTTTTCAAACGTGCAGTTTTCATCATGATTTACAAATGTATATACGGCCACTGGGATTCGAATCTCTTAATTGATTTCTTTCATAGAAAAAAACTGTAAGGACAATAAAACAAGGATATATTATATTAATGAGATAATATTGGCACCTCGTATTACGAATTAAAGGGCTAAATATGGTATATCATACCAAAATTGTAAGATTTTTAATTTTATTTCGATACCAAACAGATGCTTTTAGGGTTGCAGTTGACTACCCAATACCCCTTTTTAGGGATGATAATAAATTTAGTAGTGCAGAGATTCCTTTTAAAAGTCAGCTGTAAAATAAGAAGAGCCGTAAAAATGATGCAGTTAAAAGGAAAAAGGATGAAACTTGTAATCAGTATGTAGATTGGATGACCATTTTATGCAAAATCTTTATGCGAATCTCAAGAACGAGTCATTTATCTCGTATTTCTTTAGAAAATGCAAAGTATGTAAGCACTGGGTGCTTGGTATCAATAATGGCATAGTATAATAAACTCAAGTATGATAACTCCACGCAAACTTAGCAACGTGGCTTGTAACGTAGATGCGTGTGAAATCACTATTAAAAGTCATCGATTTCAAAGACGTCGATAAGCGCCCAGTTACACGACGCGAAAGTTTTCGCGCGGCCGCCGTTCGGTGACCACCCAGTTGCCGCGCTTTCACGTACATTAATGGCGAAACTGCATTCTATTTACTAGGCAACAACATTCAAATTCCTCTGAATAATACAACCGCACGGTCGCCGCGCGGAAGCTGCGCGTGATGCCGCGCGGCCTCTACGTAGTCCAAAGATAAGCCAGTCTCGCCCGCGCGTCCGGGGCTCGTTTAAGTTAAAACGTAAAAGCTGAACAAATAGAGCGTGTTTTACCATGACAATTAGATGCACGCGGTCGTTGTGCGGCGGCCACGCGATCTCCGCGCGGCGTGATCGCGATGAAATTCGTGTCGAATAAACGCGCCCTAAGGAAGTAATAATAAGTAAAGTACCTAATTGTCGTATGTGTGCCCGACCACCGCGTTCCGTGTACGGACGCACACATTCGCATAATCTGGCGATGCATTTGCACTGCATAACCCTGGTCATTTCACGTGTATTTCATTATTATGCGAATGTATGTATCTGCACACGGCGCGTGGCGGGCGTGCATACATACAAGCCGTGCTGGCATGTTTGTATGGAGTTACCATACTTGTCTCATTTCTATGGTAATAAAATAATATGCATGAAATCGAATCTAATTCCATAAAACAAACTACTCAAATAATATTAAGTTTTGACAAATGATTAATGAATTTAATATTGTAGCAACAAGCGATTACGCAGATTATTTCATTGTAATTTCGCTACTTACATACACATTAAGCGGGCGACTGTACTCGCTTCGTGTACGAAACACGATACGATTATGCGTGTATGTAATCACATATTTTCATATAATATAATAAATGCGTTGAGTATTTTCTTAAAACAGTATTAGATTAAAAATATGTATATACACGGCAGAATAACAAATAATGTTAGGAGTAAAATGTAAAAATGCTGTGTCCTTCACACTAATCTTCTTTTCTAATCGCTTTGAAATTAATTAAGTCATTTATCTGTAATATTCGGATTAGAAACTTCTTTGAATAAAAGTTCAAGGCTCTTATATTTTAAACTTAGGTTTTTTAAATTAATTTTACACTTGTTCTGAAATCAAACATCCAACAACAAAAATTCGTGGAACTTTTGAATGCAAGTCCCGGTGTGGCACTAATGTAACGCAAATTACTCAAAAGTTAAAGAACGTACCATTTATTGTTTCTCATATCGTCGAAGTAACTTTTCCAGTTTATTTGTTTATGGGAATTCAACAAGCACACTTACGTAAGTTACAGAAATGTCATGTATGTTAATTTAACCCTTTCGGAGAATCCCTCCACATTCTAGGTATGCGTGTACTAACATGTTGTGCAAACGGCTACTAATGTTGAACATTCTTGTTAAGATACCTACTCGGATTCTTAGAATTATACCAATCGTTGGTAACAAACGATCCTATCTCGTAGAAGGGACGACCGCGATGGATTCATTACCAGAATTAATTAACGAGATTAACGCCGCTCGTTTATTTAAGAAGCTATTTGCCGAATGTACAGTGAAGAAAGCTAGCCATTATAATAGCTAAGTTAAATATCGTTATAATACCGAACTTCTAAAATCGATCTTTTAAAAGTCCTAAAATAGAACTGGTGTCAAATGACGATCTTTCGTAATTCTTTCACGAAGCATTTCGTTGATAGCCTCCGTCCGACACGAAAAGGACACGAAACTAAAATGATGACCGTTGTTTCTTATTTCGAATACGTAACGTACATAATCTACAATATTGCTCTGTATGGATCAATTTTACCTCTATGCCAATTATGACAAGAACGGTCAAAAGTGAGGTGTACGATATATTTATATGGCCTTAAATTATGATTTAAGGCCATTAAGTTTTTTTTCTTTTCTGGTATAAGCTCGTGTCATCTATTTTTGCTATACCTTGGATACACTATTCAGTTAAATATGTTTTTTTTAGCATAAATAAATAATTAAATTTTTTTTATTGAATTTATATTCAATTATTTTTTGTGAAATTACTCCACTAGTTTGTTATAATTATTAATACAAAGATCGAACACTCAGAAAAAACACTCAGAAAAAATTCGTGGCTTAGTTGGTATAGCGTCTGGCACGGTATGCAAGAAGACGTCGGTTCGAATCCGACCGGATCGAAGGAATTTTTTCTGTGTTTTTTCTGAGTGTTTTTTCGATCTTTGTATTAATAATTATAAATAAATAACTTTTATTTTTTATATCTTTACATCTGTGAGCTTTTTGTTCGCCCTTTACGCAAAAACGACTACACAAACTTAACCACGGTTCTTACACTTACAGTTGGATTGCTTAGTTGTAAAATTACGTACGTACACGTACGTACACGTACACACATTATTTATTGTGCCTACAATTAATCGGCTTTAAACTTTTATCTCAAAAATATATGGTTGCAAATAAATGCATCAAAAAAACAAATATACGCAACTCAGGTCCGAAAAAATAGTTCCATTTTCATAAATATTCATGCTAAATTATTAGAAGTAAACTTTCAGACCCTGGGTCCCTGGCGGTATCATTGAGGTTTTCCAGACTACAGATAAAAAAATGTTATAAATTAATATTGTATTAAAATACCAGGCATGGTTCCATGTTAGCAGTAATTTGAAAGAAGAAGTACTCAACAAAATAAGGAAAATAAAACAGGAAGTAAAAAATAAACCGAAAGCCATCATGTCCAACCGTGTGGAATTTTATTGAAACGCCAATAAAATGGGCTCAGAAGCATGACGACAAAATACTATATTATAAAATGTTTCAAAAACAAACGCGTCTCAGAAATCACAAAACAGACGTTCATTAATAAAATAAAGAATAGAAGCTGCAATGATTTGAGAGGTACATGTGATATGGATATTCACGTCACATATAGGTACCTCTTTGCGGACACACTGTCTGTATTGGCATTTTAAATAGTCATAGTTAAATACATTGTATTATTAAAGGTATATTTTAATGTGCATTTAAATGTGTATTCATTTGCTTTTCTGCGTTTCTTTTTAATTTTCAACTTATGTAAAAAATTTATCAACATAAATTATTTGGAAAACGTTGTGCAGTTATAGCAGCGCTGTTGTCGTGAAGCGCAGGCCACACCGCGGACGAAGCTAGGTAACTTAGCTAGCTCACGTAGTTGCGTCCAACCAACTATGCCAGCTAAGCTCACTTAGCTTAGTTCACGTAGTTGCATGCAAAACTAGTGCAGTGTATAGCAAATGTTGTGTATGTCTGTAATTGTTATATGTATCAGTTCTATATCTTACTACTTGGTGCCCGCGACTTCGTCTCCGCAGAATATATACTTCTTGTAGCCTTCTCTACTACTTATTTGAGAAATGATTGGTTCTCCATACAAATTTTCATCTCCTACTTCACCCCCTTTAAGATTTATTTTTGGGACAAAAGGTAACCTATATCCTTTCTCCTAGGTTCCATCTATCTTCAAAACTTTTCATATTCGGTTCATCGGTTTAAGAATCTATACAACCTCTAATGGCTTTGGTTGGTCTCGCATAATAGTGAAAGTGTTGTATCTATCAGTTTGGAAGAAATATGTAGTAAAATTGAGAATATATACTGATTACTACTCGATGTGAAAAGACGATTCCTAAAAATTTTTACGATAGAAAAAAAACGCAAACTTACCTCGAAATTTTAAAAGAAAAACGCTGCATTCAATAGATACTTTACATATATAGGTACTGTAAACTTAGGCGTAGCTCGTGTTGCATAGCGAGAGGTACTTTTATAAATATAAACTGGAATAATCTTCACAACTTGGTTTATTGTACTTTTTTACATATTTTCTAACTGAGGTTACATCTCGAACTACGAAGATGTTCTATTCTTTCTAAACTCCTATTTCAAACACATTCTAAATATAAAACTATATTCACTCAACCAGTAATTCTACTCATAGAGTAGAGCCTAGACTACATCCCTCTTCCTCACAACTGAAGGGGTGAACATCCCTAGCTGGTGCCCTACCTATGATAAGCAACTTACATAAGTGATTAGCCTTTACTATAGGCTAGCCACACACTGCTCGGAAGCTACTACTTTACCAACAAGTAAACCACCGAGGAGGCTATGGCTTTAGTCTGCCAAAAACCTATCTAAAAGGACAGACCATGACCACATCCTAATCAAACAATTCAAAATATAATTACTCGTTAGCTATCCTAGCTATTTAGGTAACCTGTCTAAATCCTAACTCTTTATTTCAGCTACCCTAGCTTGGCTGAATGATCCTAACAAATTTCTAAACATCACTACTAGAACTACCTAAGCTCTTAAGTGTGAAAACGTAACAGGCAGTTTCTTTCGCATTTATAATATCAGTTTTCATTTTTGTTGCTTGTCAATATGGTGTTATACATTATGATGTTGATGTGCCTATTATAATAAAATAAATAAAAATAGAAATATAAAGAGACGCACTACTTTGTCAAACCAAAACACTACAAATCCCTGTTCAGTGTTTTGTAATTTCCTTACAAGAATCTGCCGGCATCTATCAATGCAAAACAAATTAATTACTTTCATTAGAGATAGTTTATTTTGCAAATTATGATGGCTAGATAGAAATCTTTAATACATAACAATGTCGAAAAGTTCCTGTTGCAGCCTTTTCTTATAATGCCGTGTTTGACATTATAGTGTATCGCCTTGACACGGTCGCGCACTAGGTAAAATGTCTAATGCATCGCATTCTAAACATTTAGTTTTCGTTATATTTTTACATCATAAAACGTATAGCACACCAGCATAAATGCAGCAGCAACCAAAATAAATGTTTCCATTAAAAGACTCTGTTAAGTTGATTTTCATTTGTTTTCATATAAACGTCACTTGTTGCCGTGTGTAATTAGGGGAATATAAACATGCCATGACGCGACTACACGAGTACGAAATGCATTTAGAAATTCAACGGTGACAGCATGAATATGCAACGAGTTCACTGTAGTTCGTTGGGTGCAAATTATGTGATAGAAACGTATCGTTTATGATGTAGTACTCTGAGACCTTAAGAGCATTATTGCACGTGTGTAAAGTTGTCTTAAAAACATTTTTACTATTTTTCTTCCTGTTTTCGAGTAAAAAAAAAGATTTTGAAAAATGTGTTGTAACCTTCAGTTAGGTAGATACAGCAATACCCTATGATACTAACGCCCATATCCGACCTGTAGTTTCTGACGCATTTATGATTGAAATTTGTGTTCTGTATTTAAGAAAGTACACGTTAATGTTTTGTTTGAAAAAACAAATATACGCGATTTAAATCCGGAAAAATAGTTTCATTTCATACGTTAAAGATCAAATTGACTCAAAAACTTTCTTTAAGCATTATTTTACTAATAATACAACACGGAAGTCATATCAAATGTGTTTATCACTTTTCTTCACACTTATCTACCCAGAACCAAATGGTCGGTTAAGGGATCAGGTATCATAAGGGCATCGACTGTACAAGATTAAGAATGCGTCAAACTTGACACATGAGATTTAAATTCACCTCTAAGTCCAAGTGTCAAGCTTAATGTGCTGTTGACTGTACCTACTTGTACGTAGTTAATGTCAGCTATATAGGGTAGAAATTTGAGACGGGTCAACGAGGACAGATACTTTAACCATCACAGCTACTGGACAATGGTCTTGTAAACGGCAGCTTTGTACGATTTCTGACATTTCTAATACTTTTACGTCAGTTGGTCCCATAAAGACATTTGATCCTTGCCGAGAAATAGGATCGAATTGAATGAAAAAAATAATTTCGTAAAAATTGCCCTTTATTTGCCCATTGCCAGTTAAACTGAATGTAACATATTTTAAAAATTTTTGAAAGCCAATCGAAATATCTTCAAAATTAATGGCCAGTCTTCTAGGATCATTTGCCTGTAGCTATGACGATTGCTGACCCGTCTCAAATTTCATATAGCCGACAGTACTACATACAAGTAGGTACAGTCAACATCACATTAAGCTTGACACTTTGGACAAGAAAATGGCAGATTGTTGAAGATTTTGACTATCAAATTAACAAACAAAAACATAAATTAAATACACACCTATCAACATCAATAGTTAATATCAATACACTGTTTGCGTTCAACAACAAACCTATAACCTACTACCTAGCGATCAAACGTAGTGTCGGTACCCTCACTTCTGGTATCCACTGTTTGAACAAAGTGCTATATGAATAGTGGATGCTTAAGTGAGGTCACTGATGTAGCACACCAAGGACATAGCGGAAAACGTTTCATATAATTTCTATAAGGACATGTTTCTCTTTAGGTACTACAGAATACCTGCTAAATGTTGGTTTTCTACTGAAGCCCTATTAAATTCACATTTATACCAAAATTTTAAAATTACCCAGCGGTTTAATGACTCGTTGCCCCGCAGTCGTCATCGGACGCTTGTTGACGACGTATTTTTATCAAATTTCTCCGCCTGTTCTTATTTTATTCATATTCAACAGCCTCCGTGGCCGAACAGTTACCATGCCACGAAGAGGTACCAGATTCGATTCCCGGGCCGGGAGAAATATTTGTGTGGCCTACATTTATTTCTCTAGTGAGTTTGAGTGTAATTTGTGATTGTCTATGTGTGTGTCCATGGCATCCGCGACACAGGGTTTCCCTAGTGCGGGGCTATGTTGAGTGTGTGCGTTGTTATTATTATTATTATATTAATTGTCAGCGTGCGGATTGAGGGACGGGTTTACCTCCTAAAATGTAGGTTCGCGTTGAAATTTCGCGTACGCCTTAAAGCTTTTCCATGTATTTTACTTAGTATTTTCGTTAAGAACCTCCAATCGGAATTTTAAACAACTGCACGCCACTTATAATCAAAGTATTATAAGTTGCTAAAACATAATTCGTTCCCGCTTCACTTTGGTAAATAACGAACCTACAAATTATTTGTAGTCTGGCCTTGATTACTCTATTTTTTTTCTCGTTGATGTTGATTACTCGACTGCCTTATTTATTATTCTTGAGTGAAATAAATATATTATAATTGTTCGTACAAAGATCGGGTTTGTAGCATCTGAACCCGGGGTCGGTTTAAAGTTGCACCATTCCGTGGATCATACAGGAGCGGTTGCCCTGGTTTATAGCACAAACACAGTTTCGTGTCCTATCAAAATTCGAGGGAAAAAAAGGAATATTTCTTTATAACCATCGAGTATATAACCAGAAATAGAGGCGAAATGTCATTTAATTTGTTCGAAAACCATTCTGCCATATCATTACTGTGACAACTGCGCTCCGATTGGCTAGCCTGGGGGTCTACTCTCGCGATCTCCGTCCGACATCTGTTCGAAACAATTACTGTCAAATAAGTAATATTCAACAAAATTAAAAGACAACTATCAAGTATGAAGCTTCATTCGCAATCACGCGTCTTTTCATTTGGTTCCCCTGAGTTCGAAACAATTGACGGGTCTCGTCAACTGTTTCACTTTTCATCGACCAGTTAACTCGAGCTTTGCTATAATGGACGAAAATTGCAAAATTGCATATTTAATGTTTAATTACCGATGAAAATTGATTCCGTTTGTTTTGTAATTAGATGTTTTGCCGTTTTTCCCACACCACCGAATAGAACAACACGGCATTGTTAGAGATATTATCTATATTACAATAACTACAGAATATTTTTTGGTCAGTAGTTGGCCTGTCTATATTGCAGTGCAAACGGGAGTTGATATTTTTAAGAGCTGTATCGCTAATGTGTTACCAGGAATATATGGCCCTTATTTCGTCTCTATTTCTGGTTATATATCGATGATTATAACAAACTAGTGGAGTAATTTTACAAAAAATAAATGAATATCATGGTAGTAAAACATCATAATATTAATTATACAACTAATATTAAATATATTACGTATGAGATTTTTATATTCTACGGTCAACGGCACATCAGGCTACACATTTTTGTTCGAAAATCGCCTTCATTGCAACGGAACAAGATACGTCAATGTGTAGCGTGATGTCCTGGCGTGTGTACCTAATAGACCTAATAAAAAGTCAACTGACAATAACTCAGTAAACTACAGTTTATTTAGTACTAAAATACACTTATTATACATAATGACAAACAATGAACAATTTTTTTATTGTACCATGTGAATTGAATTGTGACACAGTAAAAAATTCCATAAAGATTATTTTGAATGTGGTACACTCGGCAAAACCATAGAGATACTAAAGTATGATACAGTAAGCAGTAGGTCAACTGTTGCTAATTTAAATAGAATACTTACTAGTGGCGCGGATGTTTGGCCTGGAACATCGCAAGAGCACTTTTGGAGTTACGTTTGCCGGGAACATCGCGTTCAGTCGCCATTTCCTTACTTAGCATGTGGTCTAGACAATTTTAATTTATAGCTTTGATATACATTTAGAAATTCAGTTTGGTTTGTTAATGTCGTATGCAAATACAGAGACGAACAAAAGGTATTGAAATTTTAAGCAATTCTTTGAAGACATAATACGTTTTTTGTAGCAGTAGTTTTCTTTATATAAGAGTTCTTCCAGGGAAACACTGCCACTTTATTTCTGCCGCCAAGGAGTAATGTGAGCACATAGATAAAGGGGGTCTATGCGCAAGCATTATTGCGTTTCGGTTTTGGTGTGCTGGTGGAATTACAGGCACATGGAACATTTCAACTTTCAAGGTTATGGTCGCAGTTGCTTTGCAATTTAAAGCTCTGAGCGGCACGTATGGACAGGCGTGTCGCTTAACACCAGGCGCACGACTTGGTCGTCCCATTACTTGATATCATAAAAAAAGTCTTCACCCCAGAATAGGTGAGCAGGGGATTATGGCTTAAGAAATGCCACTTGCCTAAACAACTACGATCATGACACTGGGAGGTATAACTAACTAGAAAAGAATACGATCAACAATAGGAGGTTATTAAATATAGTACTATAAAGTTGTACTTACTCTTAAAGGCATTAGTCCTTTTATTATATTCCTGTTCGAGCGCCGCAGGGAGGAGCCCAGGGTACAGTTGCATTGGTGTTCGATAGAAATCTGTATAGAAATGAGGTTTTTTATAGCTATATGTCAAATAAGCACCTACAAAAATAAGTTATTAACTTTTATCTTACGTTTTGAGCATGAAACACACAGAGAGCGGGTGCGGGTCGGGCGCAGGTCGGGTCGGGACTGCGGCGGGTCTAATTCCGTGTATTTATATGATACAACACACCGAGTCCGAGTGCGAGACGGGCGGAATTAGACCCGCCACGGTCCAGACTCGACCCGCGCTCGACACGCACCCGCTGTCTGCGTTTCACGCTTTAGTGAATGTTTATCATCTCTTAACCAATTTATGTCGTAAAAAATTTTGGAAACTAAATATTGTGTACATCTTTTCAATGTGTGTTCACTCTATAAAACTATCAAGACTCTTCAATCAAGATCTTTCCTGTGATGTTATACTCATATGTACACGGAAACACAGATACAAGACAACGTGGTCAATTTAGTGGCTAGGCGAATTAAAAAGGATGCTTCGTAGCGTTTGGTGTACGACCAAATGTTATACGAAAGTCCCAACAGATAACATACTTAATTCAACATTAATTAGGTCAGCTTCGTGGTCTAAAGAAAACTCAGCGGTGGTATATGCCTTGATACAAACATACATTTAAATGGAATTTACTCACATAATAGCCGCTCACTGTTAGCGGGGATCTCTGGAATACCTTCATCAGACCGTGCTCGCAAATAATCTGCAAATATTGAGTTATGTATTACAAGTACCTGAGAAACATTTCATAAATCTTTTTTCCTCATTTGCTTTAGAAATAACATTAATTGAATCTGAAAACGAATGTTTATCTTCGTAAAATTCGACTAAGCCCTGAAATATATCCAGAGAGTAATTAGTAACAAAAGACAGAAATACCAGGCAGTACAAATGAAATTCAATCTAAGCATATCAGCTAACAATACCTACATCTAATTAAACAGAGCAAAAAGTCGAGAATTCTCTTTATAGAGCAACTTAATTACGATTTGGCTTGCTTTGATTGTAGAGAACGTTTCCTGTTCTTAGTCTAATTGTGTATTCCAATTTAAGTTTTATATCGAGTTCTTATAGGTCTTGGTGATTGTTACACATAGGAAGTAAAACAATTTTTTTGGATGTAAATCGCGAATATTTGTTTTATCAAACAAATAAACGTTTTTTTTGGTTTTCAGTCAATCCGCCATGACCATGGAACCTGTAGAGCCCGAAACGTTCGTTTATTTGAAAAAACAAATATACACTATTAAGATCAGAAAAAATAGTTTAATTTTCTATATTTTATTAGAGGTGTTGTCCGCTTCCGTAAGTTTACCCTCGAGAACCTACCTACAAGTGACCGCTGGATGGTGGCAAACAAGTAATAACTACTTGTGATAGGCCTCGGCCATGGCTAGTTACCACCCTCCCAACGCAGTCGAGTCGCCAAATGGTTTATCCGTGTTCCGGCTGGTTTTAAACTGCTTCCGTGGCCGTGGTTCCGTGGTTCCCAGGTTCGATTCCCGAGCCGAGAGAAATATTTGTATGGCCTACATTTGTTTCTCTCGTGAGTTTGGGTGTAATTTGTGGTTGTCTATGCGTATGTCGATGGCACACGCGACACAGGGTTTCCCTAATGTGGGGTGTGAGTGTGTGCGTTATTATATTATTATTATTATTTCTATTTTAGACTCTCGCCTCTCCTAAGGCCTAAACGGTTAATTTTGAATTTTTAAATTATTATTATTCGGAAGTTGCCATTAGAAAGAAAGAAAGAAAGAAAGAAAGAAAAATAGTTTATTTGGTAACCATAATACACATTAATGTAAACATTAAGAGGTAGGATGTGAACAGCTGTTTATAGCCGCAGTGTGTGCAGCTGTTTACACTGCCACACTGAGCATTCGGTTCTGGAGACTAGCGGGATCCGGAGCACGGTGCACCGCTGGTCGGCCATGGAATTTTGGGGAAAAGACTGCCCAGCTACACAACGAAAAATTACGGAATGCTCCACCTTGCCGGTTCGTAACCCGGGGGGAGGGGGACCAGTAGGCCTACCATAACCTTTCCAAAAACAATCTTATTTCAATGTAAGCATAGAGTAAGCTTATTGTAATATTATTTATTATGAGCTTATTATGAGCTCCTACCCGTTGACTTAAAAAAATGAGCCTAATGATGAAACATTTGATCGACTGAAAGACTTTTTGTTGGATAATGCGTATTATTCCAATGACGAATATAGGGACATGATCTTGTAATATATGTTGTAATTTATAGATTATTAGGTATAAATATTATTTTACAGAAATGAATAAATTACATAAACTGTGTGCATATTGACATAATTATTATTATATTATTTAATATGTTCCTACATTATTTCACATAACTACATTGACTATGTTAAAATTATGTAGTACAAAACTTGTACTGGATATTTGTAATTTTTTGTAATGTAACATTTATTACTATTTGTAACGATTCTTGTTATACAATATATTGTATATAATAATGTAAAGTTTACAAGATAATAAATAAATCTAAATCTAAATCTTTCGTACCATGACAAACCTATCAACTAAGTGATGTATTATTGCTAAAGTAGTCACTTTCAGTCGAAAGAACGGCAGATTTCCCAATATTGTCTATTCCTTACTAGAAGTAGGAAAGAAATAACGGTATATGAACTGTATAATGCCATCTCTTTCTTTTTTGATGTTCCGAATCGTGTTATCGTAGTATAATGTTAAAGTACTTAGTATTATTTACATTCAGAGAATTTTAAATCCCAATAAAAGAAAAGTATCTAATAATGAACTCTATTAACTGCCTCCGTGGCCGAACGATTACCATGCCGGACTAAAAATAATATTGTTTCCATTGAATCCGTGTAACTATTTTAAGATTGCTAAATTTGACATAAGAGCATTATTACTTTAATGTCAAAGTCGCGTGATAGTACGTACTGAGTGAATGAATAGTCACAAAGTTGCCAATAAAACATCATAGTTTTAACATTACAAAAAATCTTACTTTAAGCGCGTTATGGTACGAAAAGTCAATGTAAGGTTAAAGTAATATTGTTTTCAGAAGTTGTGGTAGGCCCCCAGGTGGATATCTCCGGAGGGGTTAGGGCGTCTCCAAACTAATTGTACCCTCTTGTGGCAGTGTGAGCTTGTTGCTTGGTTGGACACGACGCAATGTCTCGTTCAACTGCCTTCCTCCTGCCTATTCCCTTCTCCATAAAAACATGAAAACAAAAAAGGTAGGAAGTTTACACAGCGGTTGCACGTCCTCCCACTAAAAGTGTACCTCACCAACATCCGCGATCTGCAATCAAATCTCGACTCGATGTACCATCATGTTAAAGCCGATAAATCGCAGCTGATGTTCCTCACTGAGATGCAGATCAGATGTCCGACTGACGCGGCGTATGGTTGTTCCCATGCCAGATGACCGATCACGCTGGGAGTGAGACACGAAAAATTTCGTTAAGGCTAAACCTTTTCCAACTAATCAGTGGCGCCACAAAGATCCTAGATGTTGAGTCTTATACGATTAATTGCCTAGACCTTCTGCAAACAACTGATCCAGACCCATACTATGTAGTTGTAGACACCATTGGGTACTTCTGACCATTGTCTGGTGAAAGCTGTATCCGTACACTCCCCACACGATCAGGGCTCTTGTGGTACGAGACGGCCGTGGCGATACACAATTATCTGATTCGGACGAAATGTGCCACTTTTTGCTTCGTAACCCTGCCAGGCTTGCTTTACTTGTCACTCGTCGAGCTGTGCTGATGCTGTAGTCGAGGTCTTACGTTTCGGAATGGAGTATTTATTACATACCATATTTCGATGTATCCAATAGACAACAAGCTCGTCCATGGTTTAACGCTGACTGTAGTCATGCTGAAGCACAAAAACAGTCTGCGTGCCAAGCTTGGGCAGATGCTCGACTGCGCAAAGCTCCGAACACGCGGAATCTGGAGAAAGCCTTTAGTAAAATCGCCAAAAAGAGGAGGAGGAAGAAAAAACACTATAACTTGGAACCTTTTCAAGGCGAGAGTGAATAGACATTATTTAGGTGTGCATGTTACACCATCTACCTCATCGTCACTTTCAATCAGTTGAGATGGAGGTCAAATATGCACTTATTGTTGTATAAAAAAAATTAAGTTTTAGTACTGATTATTAATTCATCTTTTAGGCCAGACATTCTATGAGAACGTTTACTTATACTTCGAATCACACACACAATTTCTAATACAAGTGAACTTGAAATCTACACTTACATTTATTAATATCATAATATCAAAAATTATCGAAGCAATGAGTATTGCTTAGCAAAAACGAGTATTTTTGCTATATATTCAATATCTCCTCAAATTCGCAAATATGTTGTATAAAAGGTTTATAAACATTTCTTATTAGCCCTTTATACAAAACAATCCTACTTATTACATCCAAATATATACAAGCCATTATTGTGCTATCAAAACATATTCCCAAGATAGTTCATGTCATGTATATTGATATAAGCGGCTCGCTCATTTAGGCGGTTATTAAGACCAATGAAGGAGCGACCGACCGGAACGAAGCAAAGGAAACAGTCATGATACGGTAATAACCCGACGGATAACACGCTATAGTCATGCTAAGTACGGGAGAATTAGGAAGCGTTTGGAATTTGTGATCTCAATAAATTTTACATTATGATATCATTTTATTCAACCCTCGTTGGGCGTGTTAGGCTATCACCATAGTAGATGAGACAAGTAACAAATCCCACCTACTCGGCGCGTCAATGCCTCACACGTCACTCGAAGCGTAGGGTTGTCACGTTATTTATTTTAGTCATATTTTAGAAGTAGTGCGCCTTGTGACAGAGTTCGTTCAGGGAAGCACTGCCACTTTAGCTATTTCTACTGCCAAGCAGAGTTCCAGTTTAGTTGTAACTACAGGCACATGAGACGAGTCAACTTGTATCTCAGGGTGAAGGGCGCAATGCAGTGCCCCTCAGATCTTTGTCATTTAAAGCTCTCAGTAGTGTAGTCTTGTTCGTCCCGTCACTTGGTATGAGGAAAAAACCAAACAGGTTACAAAACTTAATTTGAAAAGTTTTTTTTTTTTTTTTTTTTTTATTCGGTTCACAAAACTGGATACAATTCAAATTTCAGATAAAAGTGTTTGGTTGATATTATGTTACAAGAAGAATGTACCCTACTAGACGTGAACACAACATGCGAATTGAGAAAATAAATGCTTAAATAATAATATTAATTAAATTACAGTGATTATACACTAGTCTCTGAAGAAAACAGGATAACAAAAACACAAAGTGCACTTAGCTTTTAAGGCAATTTCTAATTGAGTTCCTAGCTGAGGCCTCAGAACCAAAGAATATGTCAAAATCAAATCTGACAGCATTGTACGAGGAGCACATACGATAAAGTGGACAGTGTTGACCAAGATTCGTCTTACAATTAGGAAGCGAGAAAGTTTTACGATTATGTAGGCGGCTACCGGGACGGTGGACTGACAGGCGCAAACTCTCAAGGCTATCAGGTGCGTCTATAAAACCATGAATAAGTTTGAATAAAAACATCAAATCAAGGGCTTTTCGACGCTTTTGGAGTGAGGACATTTTAAAGTAAGAGAGACGCGACTCATAAGAGAAAAGCTGTTTAGACTTTAAATTATTAAACGTTAGATGATAGAGAAAACGTTTTTGAATACGTTCAATTCTATCAGAATGAACCTGATAACCTGGGTTCCAGACAGTGGAACAGTATTCCAAAATACTTCGTATTAAGCTATTGTATATTAAAATGGATATTGTGGGTTCGTTAAAAATTTTCATTTGTCTGGACACAAAACCAGTCAACCTTGAAGCTTTACTGGTAATTAAGTCTACATGATTACGAAAACTTAAGGTAGCGTCCATGACGACTCCCAAGTCCCGAATGCAAGTAACCTCCGTTAAGGGTATATGGTTAATAAAATAAGTGACTGCTAAAGGCCTCCGGCGCCTGGTAAACTTAATGTGTTGGCATTTATTTGTGTTTAGCATCATAGCATTATTACAACACCACAGATGGACTCTGTCAAGATCGTCCTGAAGTAACTGGGCATCACCAGGCGAGTCAATAGCTCTGTAAAGCTTCAGGTCGTCAGCATACATTTTGAATTTAGAATGCAATGAAAAAGTAATGTCGTTGACGAACATCAGAAAAAATAGGGGACCTAGATGGGAGCCCTGGGGCACACCGGATGGCACTGCTATCACTTCGGACCTAAAGCCACAAACCGTAACCAGCTGAGATCTATTGCGTAGGTAAGATTCACACCATCTTAACAGCGAACCGTGAATTCCCATCTGTTCCATCTTGTCAAGAAGAACATCATGATGCACGAGATCAAACGCCTTTTTAAAGTCGGTGTACACTGCATGCACCTCACCGCCCCCATCCAGAATATCTGATAAATCTGATACATATGCCACCAGATTCGAGGAAGTTGATCTATGTGGCAAAAATCCGTGCTGGCTTTTGTTAATTAAGTTTTTGATATGGAAGTACATTTTTTTTTGCATGAGCGATTCCAAAATTTTGCCGTAAAAGTTAAAGTATTCATCACAGTATTCACGTGCTTGTATTTGTTGACCTTTGTCAAGTGCAATACTTACATATTATGACATTTTATACCAGCATCGCGAATTAGGATCTCGATTGTGAGATTCTTACATTCATAAATTAAAAAAATATTACTTTGACACAATAAAATATCTTAAACACCGAGCAATTGCTTCAATACTATAATGAATAGCGCGCTGTGCAACTCGAGAGCACCGCGAGATTATACGAGTAATGTGCGTAAGTATACGGCTCACGACGAGCTTGCACAAATACAAGCCGCGCTGCCTACATCGTATGGAGTTACACATTTGTCTTATTATATATACTAAACTATATCAGGAAATCTTCCTAGAAGTGTCACGTAATATGAGTTGAATAGTAAGGGGATATTCTGGTAATACGAATTACATTTTTCTTAAAACTTAAGGAAATTCTATATCATTGGTGTTTTGTAGAAAGGGCGCTATTTCGAAATTTTTTTCCGGGTAACATGTTTTAGGTTTGAATTTAAAACAAGACATAGATTTTTTAAGACAGTCGTAAAAAACTAAAACATGCTCCCCCGAAAAAAAATTTGAAATGGTGTTTTTGCCCTTCCTACAAAACACCGACGTTATTATAGAACACAATACAAATTTTCTGTCTGCCTTCACATTTAATGTATTCTTATTAACTCTGTTTTCTTCGGGAAATTTTGATTTATTAAACAGATTTGTGCTATTGCCAATTATGACAGTGCATTCACCATTGATCGATGAATTCATTTCCAATTGTTGTTAATCTGAGCAAAGCGAACGTGAAACTAAAAACTGTTTTGCAGCGAATTTACTTACTCCGAAATAAGCAGACCAGATTTTATTAATTACCTCTATTTTTAAAACTCCGCATGCAAAATCCTCTCATAATGTTTCATTCAATTAAAACTAATAGGTATCTGTGCTTACGAGTAAAATTCAGCCAAACTCGAAACTAGCAAACCAACTACATTGAAAGTTAGCAAAATTCCCAGTCTCAGGGAAACGCACAAAGCTCCCAACGCCGGTTGGAATAAACCTTTTAATAGTGAGCCATTTTCGTTAAATGAATAAATGTGAATTCAGGTTTCAATAATCTCGTACCAATGACGCAGCATTTTAGAAAGGCAACGTAATGTTTTCCCGATTAATAGAACTGGTAATAAATAAAATGAACACGCTAAATCTTTGGAAGAACGTTTATTATGTATATGTAGGTCTTCTATTTAAAGTTGGGTAAATAGCTTAAGGGCTTTTGCGCACTACGTCCGTGTCGTATCAGTTCCGAATCCGAGAAATGGCGGTCCGAAATATCACAGGGATCATTTTATATCTAAGGCTCAACTCGCACTGGCGCAGAGTCGAAGCGTCGCGACGCGACATGTTTTTCGCCTATAGCATATTCATCTCTATTTTCCCATTATTAAGGTACAAATTTGTGTTATGCAAATATGGAGTCGCGGGTCGGCGCTTGGCTGCAGTCGAGCGGCTTCACGCGTCGACCGCGTCGCTGCGTGTTACTTGGGCGCAGTGAGACGTCAGACGCCGACCACACTGTGATCCGGGCGTACTAACGATTCGACTCTGCGCCAGTGTGAGTTGACCCTAAGTGCACAAGCGACTTCAGAAGTGGGTCCAAGTTTTCTAGATTTGTATGGTCTTGGATTCGGAATGAATACTAATCGGATGTAGAGCGCAAACGCGCTAACTATAAAAACTAATGGTTTTCGCGATGGATACACATAGGAATATGAGATAGCCATGCTACGGGGGCTGGTACTTATAATTATGATTAATAAATTTTCCACACATAACGTACGAGTTATTTTGGCAACTTTTTGTTTTGGGTATTGTACCTAGTATCACTTTATTAGGTACTGACAGTTAACGTTAAAGGTAATTATTATCTCAAAATGTAAAAATCGGAAACAAAAACAAGAAAGAAAGGATTTACATCTATTGAAATACTATGCATATTTAATAAAGAAAGCACAGATTACATAAAAGAAAAAACTAGTACAAACAAGCGATTCGAAAAGAAAAGAACAAAAACGAAGGAAGAAAGGATATGAAAATATTCTGTAAAAAATGTGGAATTAAAATAGGAAAAAGAATACAGGGAGAATAAAATTACAAATTTCAGACTCACCTTTATAGAAGTTGAAGCCATCTTTATCGGAGGCCATTGTTGGCAATACAATAGCAAAAATAGTTAGAGAACAAATTAACACATAAAATTCCCTCATTTTGACTAATCTTTAGTTACTTACACAAGAAGGCTTGAAGGAAACTGATGAAAGGGGATGTAAGCCTGGCTTTTTATAGGCAACAAGACAGTGTTGGATGTACAAATAGGTAGGGAAGCGTAGGAGTATTTCAAGGAGATGTTCTGCAGGTGACATTAATGTAGTGCATAGGGCTGTTAACAATGTAAACACAGATGGTTTTGAAAATATGCGTTCATCTTGCATATTTTGAGTATAAAACAATTAAAATATTAAATATTAGACAACATACGTTTCTCCGATCCCAAAGTAAGTAATTAAAGCACTTGTGTTATGGAAATCACGACAGTGCCACCATTCCCCACATCCGAGACAATACAGAAAAGTTGGTTTTTTTACATTGACTCGGCCGGGGTTCTAACCCGGAACCTCAGAGATGGCGACACAGTGAAAACCGGTGTGCAAGCCCCCCGACCGTCATTGAATATGGTAAGGTTGCGTTAGTCGTACCTCCTAAGAAAAAACCGCTGTAATATTTAAGGTTATTTAAATTAAACAAAACCTTTAGCGTCTACGGGATCTTTATTTATTTTACTATCAATGTATTGTAATGAAAATACCAAAAACGTTTATTGAGCCAGGTATTGATAAGATTTTCAAAAAGCACCTGTGTTACGATTTAGGCACTTGGTCGCCTAATTCGTACCACCTATAACCTAAGTCGTACTTAAAATGACACTTCAGTTAGGACATCATAAACTGTATAGTACAGTACTAATAAAAAGAGATCATAGTAACAATTAAAATCTAGAAACAAGTACTAAGGTCTAAGGTGGTTATAATCAAATAATTCTTAATATTTTTGAAGGGAGGGAACAATCCCAAAATCTCATGTGTAAGGGAACACAGAAAACAAAAATTTTAAACTCTTAAGAAATAGAATTATGAATTGTAATGAAATAAAATTATAATTTCTTCTGAAATAAAATTATAAATTGTAATGAAATAAAATTAGAAGTAAATATTTCTGAAATAAAATTAAAAATTTTAATTAAATAAAATTAAAATTCTCCTGAAATGAACTTACAAATTCTAATGAAGTAAAATTAACATGGTTCGGTAATAAAATAAAGGCATATTATATAATAATGGCACTACAAAATTAGTTTTGTTGAACACAAATATATTATTTAGCTGAAAAAACTAAGAAACAATTTTATACATTCCTAAGTCGTACCGGTACTATTAAGGAATTTTCCACTTAAGCAACAACACTTTCAAATTTTCAAATCAAAAGTACTGTGTTATAACATAAAAAGATCTGCCGTTTGCTTGTGCTTAAATAAATGCTAAATACGTCAAAAATAGACGAATACCAAAAAAATAAATTTTCCACTATATTGCTCCTTGGAATAGCTTCCTAATGAATGAGACATTTTAAAGAAAACAGTGCAAAAGCTTACTTTTTCATATTTTTCCCAATACGAACGTCAGCCTGCCGCCGGTTTGTTTTTGTTTACTCGCTTAACTTAATAGTTCAAATTTATATTACTAGATATTACTGCCCACGCATGTGAGACCAGATATCGCTGGAGTACGGCTTAGGCGGTGGTACGACTAACGCAACCTTACCCTAAATAATTATAATACTTAATCGAAGCAAACAAGTATTGTTTATATGCCTCCGTGGTTAAAATTATAATTGAGTCAAACCACATTTCATGCAATTATAAGCTTTGACACTGACGTTAGAAAAATTACGTTCTCTGTTCATAAAACCTATTTCCGAAGTGATCAATTCTTACCACAGCAAAGCCCATAATCAAGGCAATTATCTTTTTTTGCCGCAGTCGTAAATAAAGAAAGAAGTAAAGATATAGATGGAGTTTACGCATTTCTCTACTATCTGAGGTACTAAAACAAAGCAAAATCTCATCAGCGGCCGCCATAAAATCAAACAGCCCTGGCCGCATTTTTACAGATTGTTGGAAAATTCCGTAAACGTCGTAACAGTCCGCCTGACCTGTTAGTAGAGGGAACAAGCTGGCACCCTCAGTGGGGCGTCCTCATGCAAATGTTCAAGACATTCCCCGGGACATTTTATGCCTCAATTATTTCAAAGATATTCCCCTTGGGTTTACTGTAAATGCGTTATTGCAATATGCATGACGTAATTAACACTTTTATTCAATATGTACAGTATGTGAGTGTTAAATATGTGGGAGGATCGTCTGTAAATTTTACAAACAATTTGTATTTTCAAGCTATAAAGATTTTTTAAATAATGTTAGAAATAAAACTTAAATTAACATTTATTTCCTTATAGACGCTCCAACAGAAATACAATATTAAACATAGACATAAAATAACATTACAGAAATTCCTCTAGTGTAAGTAAACCCAATTATAGACAAATACAGCGTACACATAATATCGTATCAGAAGTATTTACTGTGTGTTATATTACAGACAAACAAATAGATATGATTGTAAACAATAATTTAAATGTATTTAGATGAAATTGTAGAGTTAATGAATTGTTAGTCTGAGCAGTTATATGTAGTAGGTACCTGTAATAAAATTTTATATGTAACGAAAACAAATGCAAATCAGAAGACCTACGTTCATAAGTTTCGTGTAATTTATTGTTTTATATAACATTTAGTAATTGTAGTTATAGAATAGAATACGGTTATTTTCAAGGATACAGTAATTATATAGGTCTAATATAAAATTTGATACATTGTAATCAACCTGTAAGCAGATGTGCATTTGATGGAATTTCGTAACAATAATAATTCATTTCTTTGTGAAAACACAAGTTATTATGAGTTGGCGGTATGAATAAAAAGTAATAAGTTCCAGGATCTCGACTCCGACTACCTATTTACAGCCTATGGAGTCGAAACCCTTGGCCCGTGGGGTCCCGGTGCCCTTCATCTGTACAAAATTTTATCTAATAAATTAATAGACTGTCTGGGAAGCCCAAGCCCAGCTTGCCCGACGCATTAGTATAGCCATACAAAGGCGGAACGTTGCCAGCATCTTGGGCACTTTATTCATATAATTTAAAAATCGTAGTTTTACTTCCTAGTATTTAAGCTTTTATTGTACAATATAGTCATTAAAAAAAGTTATAGGTATAGAAGCTGACATGTACAAAATAAGTAAGTTTCACTGTATCCTGTCAAACATTAGGCACACAAATATTGAAAAAAATTCTTTTTCACTTCTCATGCTCTTAAAGTTCGTATTTATGTAGTATGTAAGTGCATAAAATAAAATCGTCGTTTAAGACCGAGGCAATGACGCTTGCGCCAACAGCCACACACACTAGAACTTTATAAAATAAAGTTTCACTTTTGTTTTTTAATCCGAGTTATATTACAAAATTAAAAAGTAGTTAAAAATTACTTAATAATAATAATAATAATAAATTACAAGAAATAGAAATGCATTAAAAGTAAAAGCTTGTGAAATATAACTGAGCATTATGTAGTCCGACCTGAGACAGGTGTAGAAAAAAAATTAGTACATTGACGGAAAGTTCTTATTTTTCCTTGGCAATAGTTGCGTTATCGTTTATTTTGAACATTGTTGTTTAATTTCCTCGCAATCGAAGTGAAAAGCAGAGTGTATAACTCGTTCATAAAACTCATTTCACCCTCGACTTAAAATGTCGCGTAAAATCTCGGGTAAAATGACGCACTTGTTGTACACTCTACTATATTGCTTAAAAATTCCCAATAATAGTGACTTTCATAAAAGGTCTCAGTATTTCTAAGCAATACGAAATGAGAATGGTTGGATGGCTGACGACACTTGAGACCCGAGCTTTCAGCAAATGAGCGACACGGCCTTTACAACTGTGCACTGAACAAAGAGCTCTCACCTCGAGTCTTATGCACCAGCCATCGTAACCAGATCTCCTCTCTTCCGTACAAATTCCTTACAAAAACGCGTAAAATCGCGAAGTCAGCGGGTCTGCCGAAAATGGTATGCCCCATGTTAAAATTCTTAACATTCCGTTGCGCATTTCTACACGAGGGAGTGTGATAATTGTAGTCGTTTTCTTTTTAGTTTTGTGACAGTGAAATGTTTTGAATTAAGTAGGTACGGTTTGGTATTAATTAAAATGGTAGGTATTAATAATTAATTTACGCATTTTAACCACTTACGTCATCATTTTAAAATAATCCATGGCGTTTCCACTTGCCCTTGAAGTATAGGGTTTTTCAACAAGAACTTTGTTTTGTAAATCAAAATAAAACAATAAATTTAGATGACAATGAATCAAATTTTTATTGTATTAAAAAAAAGTAAGGTTTGGCAATTATGAATGAAAAATTATATCTGATAAATGTCCACCACGACCATGGTTACAGTTGACGAGTTCTTAATCACGTTTTGACAAAATGGTGGGTCTATTTCGTTAATCACTTCGCGAATTTTGAGTTTTAAGGCTGCAGTCGCTTCGATTGGCTCCGTATAGACTCTGTCTTTAACATAACCATAAAAAATAATCCAGCGGTATTAAATCACATGATCGAACTGGTCACTTAACGGCTGAATTTCGTCGAATCATGCGATCGGGAAATTTGATTTGCAATAAATTCATTGTTTCGGTGGCTGTGTGACTTGTGGCACCGTCTTGTTGAAAACCACATGTTAGTGATATCCATATCATCAATAATATTGAGTTGTTAACATCTCTCGATAGCGTAATCCATTGACCGTAACCGCATTTCTAGCCGAATTTTCGATAAAAAACGGCCCAACGGCAACGGCACAAGTCACACAGCTACCGAAACAATGAATTTATTGCAAAACAAAATTTCCCGATCTCATAATATCCGCGCTCACGCGGCGCTCTTTTCACGGTGCGTTTTCAAGAGAAGCACGGCGGGCCACGAGACGGGCCACTGGCCGTGGGAAACCACCTATATTACGGTTCTTTTACAATATCTCAAAAAATGATTTTGTCACATAGCCGTGGACGGCACTATAAAAATAACGTTGAATGCGTTTAAAATAAACATATATCTTGAGATATGATAAACTTATGGCAACCTTGGTGCATAAGTCCACATCTGCAAAATTACGACTTTTCAGGAAAGCGGTTTAACGATTTTACAAACGAAATTAGTCGAATACTTTTCTTTGCTTAACCTCCTATGACCCAGCGAACTAGAATGGGAAAAGCGCTAAACGCCCAACGTACAGTAAAATGAACTAAATATATTATATTGCATGCTTCAGGCTCCAGCAAGTATTCCCTCAGTTATGTATGAAAAACGCCTTTTATAGCCCTAGATACCCTATTGTTATTTAGAATATAGAGCGCTGAATTTGAATGTGATATTTTCATTATAATGTACACTGGCCGTTTACGTGATGTGGGAATAATACATATCATCTGTCTGAATTACTTCAGATGATATCTATGTAATTACTTCACACGTATGTATGTACGTACATTTTTGCCTTACGACGATAGACAAGTCATAAAATTTCACACACACATAATTTGTTTCATGTAATATATATTAATTTTATATTTCGCGTAACAAAAGCACTTTTGATGTACGATCACATGTGGCTCTTATAGCAAGGGTATGATATCAGCTACTTGTTCTAGAACTCTTTAATCATACCTACCTGCAGCTTGATTTTGATTGCCTCTCCCGATCGGAAACTGCGTCTTTTCCGAGGCGAGGCGCATAATTGCGATTCACAACTGGCCGATCGGAAACTTCGACATTTCAAATCGGAACAATTGTTGATTTAACTCTCAAATTAGAACGATATAGTAGGAATCAGGTTCATCGTCTCGCTCGGATACCCATTTCGAGCCTACCCGATCGGTCGATTTCGAGTTGAATTATTGAAATAATCAGCATGCTGGAATAAGTAACGTTCAGTATTTTATCAAATTATTTATTCTGTCATCCGACAAGCATACACCGAAATGTGTAATTACAGTGTTTTCAGAATGTCTTCCAATTGTACCTAAATATCATATTGTAACTTAAGTCTCGGCCCAAACCCATTGTTCGAAGATCGGTTGTCGTGTTTATAGGTCATTAGTCGGAACGCCTCAGACCCTAGCGATTTATATCCCATAAAATGTGTGTGTTATCTGGTATAAATATGAATGGGTTGCGTTTATTGTTAATTGTGAAAGCAGTGAATGGGTTACCGAATAGTTCTGTAATGCGATTCAGACTAAAAAAAGGAAGAGAAGAATTAATAATATTTTCTTCAAATAAACCAACGTTTAGGGCTCTTTACACCATGGTCATGGTCTAATATTAATAATCTAAACTACCCTCTGGTCTGAACTGTACTTGCAAAATTGACTAATTTACATAGCTTATTGATTTACAGATCGCAAAACGCAAAGAAAAATTCTAGTATTCTGACTGAGTTCGAACCATCGTCGTTGCCATAATAAAAAAACTATAACTTAATCCTAAATTTTAGTTTCTAGTATTTACGCTTTTATTGTAGTATATGTAATATGTATTTTAACTTATTGTCTATTAAATAGTAGGAGGATATTGGAGTACAGTATTTTCACAAAACATACATGAATATGGTAAAAATATCAGGATTTTTTAATAGAATAATCTTTATTTTTGATTTACTAATTGACTAGCCAGAGAAAAGTCGTTATTTAGTTAGTTCTTGTCACAATATAGAAAAAACTAGATTTATTCGGTCCGCCGTTCAAAAGTCTAAGGGTATTTTACTAGCCACGCTACATAAGATTAGCAAAATGTTGCAACAATATGTGATTTTTTAGTAAATTAAATTTATTAATTAAAAGGAAATCAAGTAAAATCATAGCAAAACTCATTAATGAACAGTACTACAGTCATAATTTTATTACGTGTGCTGATTTGTATCCGAAAAAATACTTAGTTTCATTTGCAATGTACCTATAGCAATTGCGAAAACCTAAGAACATCTCGCGATCCCCGGAGAACAAAAAGATAACTGCCATTATCACAGTTTTAGTGTTATATCATATTTAAGATCTTTAGGTACCAATACATCTTTTCAATTTTTTTCGTGATTTTTAAGCAGTTACTTACGGAATAACAAAATAATACAATAATATTCAAATTTTCTACCCATGTCCATGTGCACAAGAATAAGGTTATATGCTTAGAATAATAACGCATAGAATGATAGTTTCATATCAAACGAACTGTCACAAGTGAGGCAAAAACCAAATTCATGTAGGCGTAAGCAACTTGTAACTACGCTCGTCGGCACGCACACAAATATACAAATAATGATGCCATGGAATAACATTTCCCTCAAAAGTGGGGAAATTGTATCTTGCTTAACTCATCATTAAGTTAAAGGTGCCTACAGATTTGCCCGACATTGTCGATCAGGTGCCTACAGATGTGCTCGGTTTTGTCGATGAAAAACGAATATAGCACTTATTTGTAAATCCAAGATGGCGGACACGATTTTTCAAAATATGCTATATGGGTATCCTTTTCGAGGTATTTGGGGATGCTCATTACGAATATGGCACTCATTTCTAAATCCAAGATGGCGGACACGAGTTTTGAAATAAATGCAATATGGGTATCATTTTCGAGGTACTTGGGGATGCTCATGACGAATATGGCACTCATTTCTACATCCAAGATGGCGGGCACGATTTTTCAAAAAAATGCAATATGGGTATCATTTTCGAGGTACTTGGGGGTGCTCATTACGAATATGGCACTCATTTCTAAATCCAAGATGGCGGGCACGATTTTTTCAAAAAAATGCTATGTGGGTATCATTTTCGAGGTATTTGGGGATGCTCAATGTGAATATGGCACTATTTGTAAATCCATGATGGCGGGCACGATTTTTCAAATAATGGCAAGTTGGGTATCGTTTTCGAGGTATTTGGGGGTGCTCATTACGAATATTGCTTTTGTTTGAACTGTCGTGTTTGCCATCTTGGATTTAGAAATGAGTGCCATATTTGTATTGAACATTCCCAAACATCTCGAAAACGATACCCAACTTGCCATTATTCGAAAAATCGCGCCCGCATCTTGGATTTAGAAATAAGTGCCATATTCGAAACCTAAAACCGAAAATGCCATAAGCAAACATTAAAGAAAATAACTGTTAAAATAGATTAAAAAATCGCTTAAGAATGCTCCCCTTTTAAGAAAATAAAATATTTTAATATAAAATATTTCGCTTGAGTTACGAAAAGAAAGACATATAATAAGCTATCAAAGTTGTACTGGTGGTGCCAACACTATAGTAGAAACAAATATATAAGTACTGTAAATTTGTTGCAATATGTGCTCCAATTCAAATAAAATTAAAATAAATAATTATTCAATAAAGCATGAACGCAGAGCCGTTAAAAGTATTATAAAATAATTAAGTGTCCCAATCACTTACAGGAGTTAACGAAAACATTTAATGTTTATTAAAGTAAATATTAGTTCAAGATGCGCAAATAAATCTAAATTACAGGCACCACTAAAATTTACGTAATATAATTATTTTGATACAGAATAGCAAAATGGGGAGAAAAAAAATTCGTTACTTTGCAACACTTTCGTATCTTGTTGCCGCGAAATTATTTTTCTGTTTTAGTGAATATTTACATAAAAATATGAGTTGAAACGCATTACTTCCTTGTGGAATGCGATGTTAGTGTCTATTTTATGTTTGTCTGTTGTATTTTTACACCCATTTACCGCACATTTCGTCATTTTTAGCAAAAAATTTTGGAGCTGTTCGCGGTGCAATATGACCTTGAGCACTAACAGCCCGCGCGCTCCTGGGACGCGTTTGGAACCCTCTAACTTGCCTCACTTAGCGTGTGCGGGCTAGGTTTCTATGCGTTATTATTCTAAGGTTATATGATAATATTAAACTAAATGAGTTACGTTTCTTAATATGACAAATGACAATAGAATTATGTTCTCGTAAAAATAATTACGCGAAATAACGATACACGCAGTTATTATATTTTATTCCCGTTTCAAACTGTTCGGGCTGTTCGTATAATAAAGCAAAAGTTGATTAACATGTCATGGTTTCATTGTAACAGCAGAATAAAAGACCTTTCCAAAAAATATCTTACTACGTTTACCAGAATAAGATGATATCGCACATGACAACTAACATAGTATTATCACAAAATGGTTTTAATTTATATTAATATTACCAATTTAGTTTCAATGCGACAGTATTGTCCCATCACTTTGAAATTAAATCGTATATGAATGACACATCAATATAGCGAAATTTTGGTTATAAATTATTGATATAACGCAATTTTTAAATAAAATATAATATAACGCCATTTTTGAGATAATACTATGTTAGTTGTCAAGTGTGATATGTAATTATTATCTTCGCCACTTGTACTATTGCAACCCGTAGAATAAAATCATAGATAAGTCAACGGTGCAATACTTGTGTTCGGCTCAGACACAAAGAGAATAAAATGATAATCCACAATATAAATCCAAAATGATGATTGATTTTGACTAATTATTTCTTATTGAAATATCTCCATTTTGGCTTAACTTGCGGCTGTTTCATTTATAATATAGAATGCACAAAAAATATTCTTTCCTTAAAGCTAACTATTAATCTACCTACGTTCAGTATCACTAGTAGAACTTATCAATGAAAACATGTTTTTTATTTTTCCTGAAATATTACTTTGTTGCGATTATCATTTTGTTCTCCGGGGATGGCGTTCTTACAAAATATTAAAGATAGTAAGTACTCAGTTCTAAACATTAATACCCTGTTTAAATAAAGTGTACAATCCCTACTACGACATTTGTCCATAAGCACATTTACAATAAAAAGGTTAACAGTTAATAGTTCCGGAAATGTGGAATCTAGTGCCAATGAAAACGAAGGAGCCTCAGCACTACATGCTGTTTTTCAGATTCCACCTTCATACATGGACGTCTGCTGCTGATAATTATCAAACTTCACAAGAATTACACAGTTTAAATTTGCAAGACATGCTCAAATTTAATTTATTATTTCGATGAGCACATGAGTAGGTATATTTATTACAAGTAAAAGAACATTAAATACCGGATACAAACGGAACTGGAACAGGTTTCATCTCTAACATACTTTTAAACTTACTTATGTGACAAATAAACTTTAAACAAAACGAAGAAACGATTTGCTACGTTATAATTCAATTAGGATAACAATTTAGTCCAGCAATATTGTGACTTCTGTGGAGATAATACTGTCTAAATAAACAAATTAAGTAAGGACTTCACCCATAAAACTACAGGCCTAAGGAATGTCATCATATTACAGAGTATAAATTAGAATAGTCAATAGTCACAAGACAGGTGTTCCTTTCGCAAATTGAAATTACTCCACAACATTGAAATCTAAATTGCTTGTTGTTATCTACAACCAGAAACAAGCGTCAATAACTCGGATCTTGTACTACTTTGTACTCTTTTACGCCACTTATGTGTTTACACCTGCAGTAAGTTTCTAATAAAATAAGTTTTATCGTATTTTGTTATTTGAAACCTCAACTCGCAATATTTCTTTAACGCGTAACGTCAATTTACATTCCGCGAAATAGATTGGCAGCAAGTTGTTACTGAAAAGTAACAAAATTATACATAGCATAACGAAGTGTATATCAATTATGTGACTTTATATCAAATCTGAGAATGCGCGTCAGCTAACGCGTGGTCACAGTATCGGTAATATTTGTTCTATTTCTGGAAACTGCACGATTTGTCTATCAAAATTGTCAAATATTTGACTCGGTCACTAGCGACTAACAATAAACTCAGGGGATAAGTTATAGATCTATCCAAAGTAGGATAAAGGCTTTCCATTATTAGCGCTTGAACGTACCGAAAGTAGGTAACAATGAAATGAATAATTAAACAGCACCTTTTTTACGCTAAATTGAGAACCAAAACTTAACGAACGTTTTCAAATCGTGTGACTGGATATTCATAAATTTTCATGTACTCGTTCCGAGGAAAAAACCTACTTCAAAACACGCGTCACCGAGCTTTTAGGAATAAGCACTGACAATGTACCTGTTGAGACGACCGCGCGTAAACATTCACTGCAATTACTTGCCTCTCTTCTTCTGAGCGATTAACGCGCTTTGACGCACGGCAAGTGTGCGTCCGTCTGAACCTAACCCTGTACTAGGTACTAGAAGAAAAATCATATTTAAGTAGTGAAAACAGTAATTAAATTTAAAAAAGTCTCATGTTTACCTACAATTGTAACCTGTAAGGTTTAACAATTATGTCGTCACGTGTATTAGAATTGTTGCCATGTCTCAAACCGTAATATCCTCTGAAGTTATGCAAAGATAGCGGTTTAGAGGAAAATTCTCAGATTACCAAAGAAGCCTTACAAAAACTTGTGTACGTAATTCTGATAGGTATATCAGTTTCGACAGCTTTAAAAACTTAAATAAATAAATATTAGGCAACATTAGGTACATAATTATGTTGCTCTGATCCCAAACTAAGTAACGGAAGTGTTATAGCAATTGGAAATAACGACGGTGCCACAAACACCCAAACCGAAGACAATATAGAAAAGTTAGTTTTTTCTACTTTGATCCGGACGAGGCTCGAAACCGGGACCTTAGAGATGGCGTCACCATGAAAAACGGAGTGCAAGCCATTCGACCACGGAAGTCGTCGAAACTTAAAAGTCCCGTTGTCCTCAATTATATTAATTTCATACTATATTTTGTTGTCAATAGATCAAACACACGACATATAACAATGATGTAACTACAATAAATTGTATTATGTATTACAAATGTATTGTTATAACCACGCCACGTGTACCATTCGAACGTAATTTCTGGCCACTATAGCTGTAACACTGATTCAAATAGTGTTTCGCAGCGCTCTAGAATTTAGCCTTCCATGACGGTATGTTTAAAATGTTCGAAACCGATTACAACAGATCGTTAGTGTAACGAGTAGGTACAGGCACAATGTAAAGCTGTAAAGTAAATGAAGCTCCATGTATTACAATTTTTCTAAGGAAAATTGTATTTTTGCACAAACTTTCTATGATGTAATGATCACCTGCGCAGAGAGCTACTATACTTATGTAGAAATAGTAGTAGTTCTTTATTTCAAAGTGCTTCGCCTACTTTCAGTACGCCAGGATGTTGATGTCCATCTAAGTGACACATTAATTGCCCTATTTTCGGAAAGTTAATTACGCAACAACTGAACATATTCAGTTTTATTTACGTCAATAACAAGATTATGTGAGCATTGATGCCGAAAATTGGTTTGAAATTAGATGGGATGAAATAAATAAGAGATCTCACACACGTCCTCTGTTCGATTACGTGTCGTATTGGACCCACCAAGGATTCACATCGCGATGTCAGCGGTGGGCGGATTCTAGCGGGTGTAGACTGTCATTTGTCACCACGGACGACATGCGATTACAGCCCTGCTCGACCAATCTGACTGGTGATCCAATGATGCATGAGACGGAATTGATCCTTGTAAAACAGATTTGTTTGATACAAATATTTTCGGAAATAAAGCTCTATGAAAATATCCAACAGGAAACAGTTGGGTCGCATTTTTTGATATTTGACATCATAGGTGGTTTTGGTTATGTAAACGAATCCTTTTAAGTATTTTTACACGTATACATCGCTTTAATAAAGCAAACAATTATAAGTCACTTGCGTTATTAAGTGTCGGGAAATGAAGTAGCTCATAGCGAACTCGACGACCGCGTCTAATAGCTTAACTAATTAGCTATGAGTAATGATGCCATTAATCTAAAGCGCCGCTGCAGTGTTAAACACAGCTTAGTGAAACTGAAGACGTGTTTTGGCTTCAGGCTAAGTACAACAGGAAGTATACCTACGTTATCTTCATCGGAAAGTTATAACTCTAGAACCAAATGTTCTACTATGGATATTTACAAAATTTAAACCTTATATGTATATCGCCTCCCAAGTTTGTTGTCAGGATGTAAATGTAGCTATTACAGATCTTAGGTTGGAGTCGTAATGAGAGACTAACGGGGAATTCACCATCGTCATCCACATCCACCCATTTATAAATTACACTGCTGGGCACTCTTTGCGATTTAAAGTTGTGACTGGCACTGCCACTGCTATGGACTCACACACACGCGCACAGGCACAGGCACAGGCACAGGCACAGGCACAGGCACAGGCCCAGGCACAGGCACAGGCACAGGCACAGGCACAGGCACAGGCACAGGC
>NW_020654878.1:7940245-8010621 GCF_003589595.1 Hyposmocoma kahamanoa
ATACCGATTACCTATAATCTACCTAACTGATCTACATTATTCTGATAACACAATTAAAAACAGGAACTATTAATGGAGCACTATAGTTAGGACAGACCATAAATATTTGCTACTTTTGTGATTTGAGTGATATAGCTTTCTATATTTTCTCTTTACCTCCCTATTACCTAGTGTGTTGTTTACGACTATAGTGCCCAGTAAAGGCTAAAGGCAACATAGTCAGTAGTTCGAAACATGAGCCACGTTCTTCACGTAAACTCTAATAAGGCGGACAGAAAATGGCACGTTACTTTCAGTTAGTGAGTCGGCACTAAATGAACTCTGACGCATGGAATTGTGAGTTAGACCGCGGTAGATCTGCTGGCAATTGATACAGTAAACTAGAAGCTTTGTTGGGGGATTCCGAGACAATGGGTGCAAATATAAACTTGCTAATTTAAACGCAACTGTGGAAAAAACTCCGTTTCTGCGTCCTTTTATTTTGTACCATATATGAAAGAACTACCTAAATATGAAATAAGTAGCAGTAGAGCTCCTTGTGAGAGTTCGTCCAGGGAAGTACTGCTACCTTACCTATTTCTGCCGCCAAGCAGTAATGTGACCATTACTGCATTCCGATTTGGAAGGGTAAGGGTGCTAGTAAAATTACAGGCACATGGGACTTTTCAATTTATGTCTCAGGGCGAGTGGCCCTTAAGATCCATGTGATTTAAAACTCTGTTTGACACTGATACTGTTATGAATAGGCGTGTCGGTTACCGTCACTTAGTATAATAATAAAAAAAGTGTCATGCTTTCATTGTCCATCCCTGTAAGCCCGTGGCAGTTGATTATTTCGCACACCAAACCAAATACTGTTTATAACCGTTCCGTAACAGTAAATACTGTGGAATTGAAAAATCACGATCTGAAAATACAAAATTAAATCTGAATGATACCTTTAAATAAAATAAGACCCATTCAGTACTTTTTAATAATTTTCAGATTGTGTTTTCTCAAGCCCACAATTTTCAGTTAGGACAATACAAAGTTGCATGTGCGATTTAAGCAAATATTTGCCATAAAATGTTGAAAATTGGCACAAATACAATAATTGACCGAATCACAGCAGTGTAATTCTTAATTATTTTTTTAATTATGGTAAAATACGAAGTGATTTTTTTTTTTTCAATGTTATCGTTTGGTGTTCCACATGAACGCCTTTAAAAGCACGAGTTTGAGAACATTGTTACATTTAGACAATTTCTTTTTATATTACTTTTTTTTCAAGTATCACAATTCGCTGTCCCTGTGTAAGAAAATCAGATTTCAAAATAATTCGAAGAATTCTGGAATATTCGCCATAAAGTGCAGATAGCGTGAAAATTATTACGACAGCTTGACCTGTGGTAATATAATATTGATAATATATTAATAAAGATAGTGAGTAAAAAACGTAGAACATGGCGATATGGTGGGTTGTACAAACCTTTTTTTATTTATATATTCAATCTGTCTATGCCCTTCACCGAGATTCCGTCCTCACTGTACAACCATTTATTAGGTCTATAATAAGGTACCATTTCGCCAAATGTGCAGTCACAAATGAAAAAATATTGCATTGAAAAAGGATTAGACTAAAAAACTACAAACACATAAACACTCACACCGATTCAAACGCACACCTTTTTTCTACTCTTGTACTTTAATCTTTCAATTATAATTTTATAATCCACATTATCTTAAAATCGCTCTTTTTAGTTCTGAATCAAAATTGTATTGTTTATGGTACTCGAAAGTTTAATTAATGTTCTGCACACACTATTATAGTACTGTACACAGAACTTATAGGATGGAAAAAATTGGTTTTAATAGTCTAAGACAATTACAGACAACAAACACAGTGCCATCTTAATAGTTTTTGACAGTTTGCCACTTCCGGGATAATAGTTTTGGCGCACTGACCTTTAAAGCACGATTTTTCAATAATTAGCCTGCTATTTTGGTCACTTTTGTGGATCACGTATAATATTATTTTATTCAATTAAGATCTATTAGGTATCGTAAAATTATGAGCTATTATAACCGTCATCTAGGCATTTCATCGTATTTTATAAATCGAAATTGAGGTCACGAAAAAACGGTATTTAAGCTTAAAATATCACCCACGTGGATTACTGTTATCCATGGAGATGACACAATTTCCATGGAAGTGACCATATAATAATGGACGCTCTTTATTAACTTAAATAATATCAACATAATTAATTTGATTTAAATATACTTTAGTCGATAATTATGGCGCCCACGAAAAAATGTCAGGTAGAGATAGACGTAAGAAAAAGAATGCGAGAGAAACAATCGGGAAAAAATATAAAAGTAGAGTTAAAAGCACGTCAAGCTTGACACTTAAGATTTAAATCAAACTCTATGCTGCTTAGGATAAGAACGGTCCAAAGTATAAAGTGTCAAGCTTGACGTGCTCTTGACTGTACGTTACAGAAAGCGAAAAGGAGAAAAGAATAAGTATTATCTATTGATCAAATGTCAGAAAGAAAACAGAGAAAGGCGTACGAGGCTAAAAATTCGCAGAGATAATAGAACATGCAGGGAAAGACTTTTAATATGTCTGCGTGATGATTCACCGCCTTCAAGCGACATCGAAAATCAACCGATGAACCGATTGCGCATCTTCCTCCTATTTCAAACATCTCCTTCTGTCCCAAGCATACGATCTTGTTCTGTTTCAAGCTGTCTTTCATCATCGAGATACCCATCTCCATCACTATTGGTAAATTACTTGCTTAAGAGACTTGATTCACAAAATGAAGATTGGATTGAAGACTGCAAAAATTAATCGCCACCACCATTATTGAAATAGTGGTGAAATTAACCGAACAGACTTGAGACGTTTCCGTTCCAAAAAAATTATTCGTAGACTTTTTTACAAACGCTACTTAGCACAGACGGGACGGCAGTCGATCCTTCAGCAACTCTACATGTAAGTACACACTGACGGCAATTACGTCGCGGCATCCTTAAACATGACACGGTATCCTTAGGCATGCTGAAGAATACAAGTCAAGCTAATGATGACCAATGGCAACGCGAAGCGTGCGTCTTGAAACCTATCGATGCATCCTTAAGGCTGCCGAGACATTCATAATACTGCCGAGGCACCATAAAGCTGCCGAGGATTCATAAGGCTGCCGAGGCATCCATAAGGCTGCTGAGGTATTCCGGAGGTTATCTAGGCACTCCGGAGGCTGAAGGCTCGGCATGCCTAAGCATATCGCAGCTTCATTTTGCAGCTAAGATCATTATCACTAAAATTGCAACTATAATCTTAAGGTACATAAGTATTCGTCATAATCATTCGTAAATAAATAATCAAGGACTGTTAACAAATATACATTGAATATTGATTCTGTTTCATAATTTTATTTGCTCGTAGAAAAAGTATTGTATGCAATCAGTACATAATTAGGTCTTAAAATCTCGCAGGTACCTATTACTTAGGCCACTCGACTTTAACAACCCTCATCATGCAACGATTGCTTAAAATACTACTGTATTAGAAGGTAGCAATCACAGTTATAATCAGTCTGTGGTAGCAATGTTATTCGAAGATGAGTAGTCCACTTGCAACACAGCGCTATGTGACATTTTTAATGATTTTTAGTTATCGGCGTAAAATGGATCAGTATTTTAAATAATTTCAAATACTTCAACAATACAGTGCCAAAATTTGGTATATTCTGAACAAATCAGTGCCAAATGTGGACTACGCTTGCAAGTCTCTATCTTTCTTAGTTTTACACTTTCAAAAGTGGCTATTTTGTCATCAACCTGCAAACGCTGATCTATTGAGTATAAATTCGTGCAAAATCCGATTCCGGATTTTAGAGAAAATATTTTTTTTTTAAGAAGCTATTTTCATACTTTAACGGTTCACTTCATTTCCTTAAAAATTTAGTCTTCATTTTTTAATAAAAAGGCTTTACAATAAAACACAGTATTCGTTTTCATTTTATAATGTAATAATGTATAAAATATTATTTAAGTCAATTGAATGGAATAATGAATAACTTGAAATTCTACAACTATAAATACAAATACAATATTTGAAATACTTTTGACAAAAAAATCACTCAAATTAAAACTAGTTACCAAAAATATAAAAATGAACCAAAAATAATCCAAAAAATGTAACAATAGAGATGCATTCAACGTATTTGTGTACCAATACAGTATTAAAATAAATTAGTAAAATACTTTTTAAACTTTCTATTTCTTCTTACTAAACTAAATATGTAGAGTCGTTATTAACTAACATTGTAATTTGCCGCAAAATATTGACATCAGTAAAGTAGCACTATAAATAATTAGCATTAGTTTTATTAATACTTGTTTAATAAGGCAGTGTTTTTAGTCTAATGGATGTAGCATATATTACGAAGCTATTTGTGGTATCCAAACCAGCAATAAAAATTTTAACAAACCTCGTACAAAGTGGATATTGTACTTAGATACAAAACGCTTCAAAAATGGCCCCAGTGAGGAGTCACTATCAATATTTTACTGTGTGTAACAGTCGGTATAAATATAAAAGGAATGCTTAGATAAAATTTAATACAGATTCCAAATACTGATTATTCAAATATAAGTTTAATAAATTGTATTTTAAACCTTGCCTAAATATATAATAAGGTAAATAATCAAATGCGATAATTTCTACGTTACAATAATAATATTATATGTAATTCTATAGGGACTTTTTATAGTATAAGCTATGAATAATTTGTGCCGCTAATGTATAAAACGGGAGATTTCTTAACGTCTTTAAAGCATTTTATAAGCACTCTATAATATTCTGGACTACATACAAACAGACTGAGAAATCTTAACGACGAACCATAGAGCATATATATCTTTGTATATTGTAAGCACTATAATAATAGTGTTAAACGGCAAAAAAAGAACAGACTTATTGGATCATGATAATAATCCACTGAATATTGTTTATCTATAAACTTGAGAATAAGGCGGTTCTCACACGATGATGTCTGACATGGCGACTACTGGTGTTTGTATAGAGTTTAACACAATGTCACACTCGGCTTTCGCATTGATTATTGATGATTGTAATTCTAGAAACGACGCACAAGATAATGAGATGCGAAAGTCGTAGTATGTTAAGCGACTGTCGCCGTGCCAGAACCGCCTCACAACTATGTGGCGTGTCCTTTGTTCCATTTTGTAGTTCTAAAAGCGGCTTCGGCGATCCATGATTTTACCGTTTGGCTCGTACTGCCGATAAACACGCACCGGCTCCGCCCATTTCGAAATAATAATTAGCCAATTACAGAATGACAACCCAACGTTGTGTGTGCATTGCCGGTATGCACATTTTTCGCTAGGCATTGATCAATGCACCGTTACGGATGAGCCTCCTTTCTTGGAGCGCGGATGCGAGCTCGTGCGAGGTGATCTGTATAATCATGAATCGTAGAAAGCGGCCTTAAAATAATATTTCATTTTGAAAGACTTCAACTAACAGATTTCTCAAGTCCAATTTTAATACAATTATTCTAAAATCGGCAATAGTCATTACAAACGCGTAAAAAGTATTTCTTATGTAAATTGAGTATTCCTAAATCACTAAGTTTTGTTAGTATAACCTTAACTAAATACTTTCGTTGTTGTAGGCTAGATTTGACTGGCTACTATATTATGTTTTTTGGTGATTAATAAATACAATTATACTTCTATCATTTTTATTATAACCATAAGGTGTAGTTTATTTGTTATTTATAATTACCCAACCTTATAAAACATTACTTTGATTATAAAATCGAACAAAAACAAATAAAGATTATTTCAACGTACGGGAGTCCAATCGGGTCGAAGGAATTGTTTTTTGACTTTGTTCGATCTTTGTATTAATAATAATAACAAACTAGTAGAGTATTTTCACAAAAAATAGATGAATATCATGGTAGTTAAAACGACATGATATTCAATAAAAATATGCCTATAAAACATTCCATAAAAGTTTGATAAACATCATATTTTTATAATAGTCGTCAAATCTGACCTATTACACCATGTCATCTTAATTTATGATTTAAAATATTGTCAGCCATTATTCTCCTGCTGCTCTTCACTCGACCCTAGCGCCTACGCGTTAGCTACAAGCAGTCTTGCACGTAAAATTATAGAATATTTGTACGTACTTATTGTTACGCTTGACTTGACACGATGACTTCCGTTCTCCGGGCAGGGCATTCGGCCTGATTAATATCCAATCGGAAAATCAAATCTGACCAAATGTGAAGACCGAAGAAAGCCGAAGACTTCCGACTCAAACGGCAGAAGCGTGCCAGTTCGTATTATTTTATATAATAGTGCCTTACTATTGTTTGTTTTTTGTGCTTTGTTTGTTTTATTATTGCTGTAGACGCAAATTTGAATTCCGCTTGTGCTTTCTAATTTCCTCCACAACTTTAGTAATTTATTCGAAGTGTCATAATAAAGCATGACCACCTTTAATTATAGCAACATGCATTTATTATAAAAATAATTACTAAAATATTCGATTATATATAAACGACAGAAATGTTCTCAACAACACACAACGTACTTGCATCGAAAATTTTAATAATAATTAATTAATAATCTATGTAACACCTCTGTATAATATTGAATACTGTTCGCGTTGGAGATTCGCTTAATACTCGCAGTAATTCCAATATCAAGATCATAACGAGTTATTAATATATTTTAAATTCATCTCACAGCTCCCGTTAAGGCTAAAAGTTGGCCAACATTTGAACACATTTGTTATAGAACCAGCTTCGGTAGTTTTTGCATTGAGTATTTTTTCTATTGCTGTTCAGAATAAACGTGCACATCTTCTTATAGTATCGATGGCATACACCAATACTTGCCATAGTCGTGAAAGGATTTACCAATCGTCGTATGTAAAGGTAAAGAAAGTATTGAGTAGTACGTCGTGCGGGTGAATGCAAGCTTGGACGTTATATTTAGTATATTGTAACGTCCAAGAGCATCAATTCAATTAAGACCAACAGTTTGCACTCATAAAGTTCTAATTTGGAATCAATTTTCATTATAAGGGAACAGTCCCTTATCTTTTTGTGACCAAAAATCTACTTTATCTGGCTAAATAATAAAGTCGTAAATAAACCCACCGAAGCTGACTTTTAGCAACTATATTACACAATGGATAATTCTGGACGTGTGGGTCAACAATTAAAGTGGTACTTATCGTCCCCATAATAAGTATTGCTTAACTAATTGGCAAGATTAGTCAGTCTACTCAAACACAGCCTTTCATTTCTTTAATGTCAGTCAATAAATAGGCTGGAAGTTCCCTTAAATCTGTGGCTCTAGTGAAAAGGGGTACAAGTAAAAAAGACATCTTTACAAGGAGACGCGAAAAACAGGTAAAGCTTAATATGATATTAAGCGTTAAGTGTTTTTCTGGTTTCCTTGAAAAATGGGCTTTTTTACTTTAAATTATCCTTAAAGTTTAACGATAGAGTTAATTAAACCAACGTTTTCGAAAAAATAATCTCAGTATGCGAGTGTACCACATTAATTGGAAACCAAAGGACGTTATAACAGGAATTATTAAAGAATTTTCCAAAGTATAAAGGAATTTTAGAAGGTGTTTGGAAGAATGCCAAAGGGAGAAGTGACGTCATTGTAATTTTTATAAAATTTCGAGAACATTCCACATATAAAAAAGTGAGATATATTTGGGATATTAGATAAGACCTTAGGATATTAGATAAATCAACGTGGAGCACTTACCACCTAGCCAACGTAGTCATATAACTCTGTAAATAAACGCGTGTAAATATAATTTGTTGTAATTAATGATATAAGATAACGCGCTGAAGGCAATTGCTATGCACTTAATAATAATAACGTGTCAGGCTTGTACTTAACCCAAATACTTATAGATTTTAAACAATCAAATGCCATAAAAAAATTAATAAAAATAATATGAGTACCCATTTAATGGCCTTCTGCACGTTCTTATCACACGATCTTTTTAATTTGGTGGACCAATAAATAATAGAACGTCGAATACAATTTTTTACAATTAATACATACAGAGTTATTTGTAAAATACTAACAACATTAATAACATCAACTTTTATTCCACGACTTTTAATAATTCATCAGATTTTACTTTGGTGTAAAAATATTTAATAACAAAAATCGCTCTAAACGGTTATAACTCTGCGCGTTAACAAAAGAAAGGGCTTGCGTAAATAACAGTCCCGTGCAAAACACAGGAGCGGGTGTGCGGAGCGTCGGGGAGGACGCTTGCGTGTTTGAACTTACAACCTTACTACCAAATACAGATCTAAAAAATGTCTTATAGTAGAACTAAAATTTTTTTGGTAAATTCATTGCGTTTTGTAAAAAAGTAATGAAACAAAAGTTGTCGTTTATGATGTTAGTAATATAGTCCTGCGAGTTTGCTAGTGTTTTACAAAAATAACCGTGAATACTTAGTAATTTCATAAATTCGAATCAGATAAAATGGCGTCGATTACTAAAGTCTTGTCTTTTTTTTGAAGAGGGAGAAAATGACAGTTATTTGCGCTAGTGTTTCTCGCTTGCGAGTAGCTTATGATTGCAGTCGATAAATATTCTGTCTACTGAATATTGGTGACGCTTATGGAATAGCCGAACGTGTTTCATTTGAATCATCCTCGGCCCATTATTCGTCTAATTACTGAACACAAGTTCATTTGAATTGTCAATTTTTGTAAGTTGTTACATACATACACTGTATTTAGAACTTTGTTTATGAAAAATATAAAGAGGAGACATATTTTAAAGTTTTTCATTTTAATTCAATATAGATAATCAAATCCGGCTATTGTTGTTAAAATGTATATGAATAAAAATTGATCTCGATATTAGTAGGCCAACTGTCAAAATAAGAAGAAAGAAGGCAATAACTCGATTAGTAATGACTAGAACGTCGTAACATTCACAATTCAGTAATTTTTGGTAAAATTTTATCTTCTTTCACAATCTATCGATAAAACTATCGACAAGTACAGAACTATTTAAAATTTGACGAAAATTGGCAACCCTACAAATGTCATCATCCGTCGTCAAAAAAGACTGACTATACAGTACTCTAGTGTGTCAAACCCAATGCAAAAAGGGCAATACTTTTAAAGTCATGAGTTCGACACTCACATGGACTCTGAGAAAGAAACGCATCCACTATTCCACTAACTACGGTAGGGTTATGCTGATGACGGTCAACAGTCAAACTACAGGAGAGTTAACTAAGACTTAGACACCTAATGTACTATAAACAAGCAAAGGTAAGAAATTGTATCCGAGTGCCATAATTATGCGCTAAAAATTATAATGACTTATCGGAACTAAGAAATAATCGTACGTCTAGAATATCAGTCACGATTTCTCCCCAGATTTTATTGTAACCTTAAAAATAAGGTTCAATTTATATTGCGGCAGATTTAAATGAGAGCTACTTTTGGTAACCTAACATAATGAACTGTATTTTAATTGTGTAACGTAAAAACTAGATACGAGCCCAAAATTCGCGCCGAAAAACCCCCGTGGGTATCGTATCTTTACTCTTAGCCAAATTCGATGTAGAATAAATGTCAACAAACAAAAACATGATTTTTAAGGTTTTCACCTCAAGACTGTTCTACAGTTACCACAACTTGAACATTTTTCCTCGAGATTCGATTATACTATTGATAATACTAATCTGGAAGTCATATTTGTGATGAATTTTGGCCAATAGAAGTTTCAAATCACTAGTAAGCAGAGATGGGCAAGCACCCGAGTTTTAACCCTTCATTTTGTTAACCCATTAACGCCCGAAATCGAGGGCAAAAACTTATTTACAATTAAATATTTGTAAATCAAGGTATGTTCATATATTTATAATTACAAAATGTTTATTGCTTGTTAACATTATTCGCCTTTCTATTGAATTGATTCGCTTGAAAATGGCATTGAAATTAATCTATACAAAAACTCGATAACACTTGAATCGATTTTTACAAAAAATCGAATCATAATGTGCAGCCCTAGTTGTAAGTGAGAGTCCACAGTATTGCTAGGTAGGGCATTGTGTGAAGTTGCCTCTTTTTCGTCTATAAAAGATTTTTCATATTGAAACTATGGAATTATACCATATTTCGTATTATTTTACACGTTTCTGCGCACGATTTTAGGCAGAAGTGAGTTAAAACCCGGCTTTGGGTAAAAACCTCGTTAAAACGGGGTGATTGGATTTTAATCCACTGCACATCTCTCCTAGTAAATGATTTGAAACCGACATAAAAATTACCAGTTTACAATTATGAATAAAACTGTGTCATCATTAATGATTTTTTGGGTTGAAGGAAGAGATTGTAATGACATAATGCGTTACGAACGCTACAAATTCGTTATAAAAATTCGCTTCTAGCATGTTCCGCAGCAATGTAAGTTGAGCCTAAATCCACCAAATTAAAAACGTAGTTCTTTTCGTTACTATGAATTAGCAAATATCGGCGTGTAGGGCGTAGAGCGCGATGTATGGGTCGACGGCGCGACGCCCGCGGCGTCACACGGCGGCAGGAGAGGCTGATTGTCAGTGCCACTTCGCCTTCTGCGCGAATATGTCCGCGCGGAGGTTTTGAGCGAAGCATATGCCTAAGATCTGCAAATGCGATATTAATTATTTTATTACGGTTCGCAACTTACCTTTTTGTATAAAAAATAAGTGCACATTTGACCTTCACCTCACCTGACGGAAAGTGATGACAAAGTCGACGATGTAGCATGCACATCTAAACAATGCCTATTCACTCTCTCTTTGAAAAGGTCCAAGTTATAGCGTTCGGGGAATAAGTCCACGGGCAGGGTAGTCCACTCAAGATTTGCATACTATAATTTACAATTTGTATACACGTTGTACTGGTTCATTTAAGTGATCATGCGCGTTTCGTGCCACTTTTTGATTTCAGCTCGTTCATTCATACTAAGTGGCTTCAACAGTAGACCCCTGAACTCTTAGAGCCGTTACACACGACGACTTTTAGCAGCGTGTCTGCAGTCACTAATCCTCTATTCTTACGCACACGCGCGACTTACCAATCGCGATGCAAACGTGATCCACGTTTTTAATTAATCTACATAAGCGACTGCAACGATGCAGACGCAGGAACGCATCGACACAACTGCATATGAATCGCAAGAGTCGTGATACAATCCGTTTGTATCGCTGCTTTAAATCACCGTGTGTACGGACTTTGATTCCGACTAAGCGAAAATGGCGAGCGAGTTAGGCAAGTTTTTCATGTTTACAAAACGAACTCTACCTTTAAGCAAAATTAAACTTTGAGTTTGCTTTGTAATTTCTTGCTTAAACTGCTAACACATTGACTACATGTTTGCAGTTAATGCGTGAAGGCGTAATCAACTTCATGCAGTCGAAATTTTGGATAACGACTTCACGCATTAACTGCATGTAGTCGAAACCGATATTTGCTGTTTTTTGTCTAGAAGTTTAGGTTTTATATATGTCAAAAGTGGCACGAAACGCTACAGTAATGTTTGCATTCTCTAGTTTATCTTGTGTAGACCTTGTAAATAGGACGCGAACTTGGGAGCTATGTGAGCGCAGACAAATAGGAGACAGAACTTGTTTCACAAAAAATTTATATCACTTTTTTAAACAAAAAAACAGACCTCAAAAGTTTGTGGAATGACATCTATTTGCCAAGTTTTATTAAAAATCGGTTAACGGAAAGTGGTAGAAATATAATATACCGGATTTATCGCCTAATTTACCATCCTTAGAAGTGGATTTTTTTTAAATTGAATGGGACAGAGGTACCCCCGTTCCAACAACAATTGAAATCGGTTCACAAATGTCGGAGTAATCGTATGATATACACACACAAAAATATACAGCCGAATTGAGAACTTCCTCCTTTTTTTGAAGTCGGTTAAACATAACAGTCATAACTGTACAATTTTATTGTAAGTTTTCAACATATACTGTTAGTAGTTTACCCAACCGCTCACAAACCTCACAGACAACTAGTTTTGTCGATAAATTGTACCATATCTATTGAAAGGGGTACAATTAAAAAAAGCCAACTTTAGAAAGAAACGCAAAAAACAGTTAAAGCGTAATATGATATTAAGCGTTAAATGTTTTTGGCGTTTCCTTGTAAAGTTGGCTTTTTTACATGTACCCCTTTTCACTACAGCCACAGATATGTACATAACCAACTAGAGCTAATATAAATCTGGATCATGCACTACAACCGTAATTCGTGAATTAATGACAATACCACAAACTTTACAAATTACTAGAGTTGATAAATATAGAAATGAGAGCGACATTCATAAAGACAAATTATAATAAGAAGTGCAAACTACAAACAAAAACTTACTTTTGCAAAAGCGATACAAACAGCGGATGTGGCTACTATCAACAGATTGTTGTCGAACCACTCCTCGGCCGCCTCTATGCAGCCCTTGTCATATATAATCTTAGCTATATCAAAGTTCTATAACAAAAGAAAAAGGAAATTTCAAATAAAATGCTTACTAAGAAAAAGTCTACATAAAAAATTATATGACGATAGAAATATGTATTTAAATGTATAAAGGCCCCTCATATACAGACGATTCATCCTTTCGATCGATCGTCACGGTAACAGTATGGATCCGTCGCTACTTCCTTGGTGTTCAAGTTAATCGTTAATGACATAAACGTACCCTTCGTCGTTTCAATCGGTCTGCAACTACGGATCGTAAAGAGAAATATCGACACCAAAAGTATTAATTAATGTAAGGGACCTACTACGGTTTTTCAGGAGAGCCAAAAAACGATTTTATTTTTTTTAAACTGTCTATAACTTTTTACTGTATGCTTTAATTATGTGTAAACCGTCGAGCATACTTACACTATAAGCAGTAAAAGAAATAGAAAATTATACGTAATTCTATTGTAAAGGATCCCTTAAAATATTAGTAACGTAAGGCACAACTAAACATTTTTTAATGTAAGGGACATGCTATATTTTAAACCACTAGACATTGCTAAATTTTAATAATACCAATCGATAGAGCGGAAACTTCCGAATCCAATGATACATGTAACTCATTTTCGACAAAATGTCCCTTACGTTAATTGATACTTCTGGTATCGATATAAACATACATAGATTAGTCTCTGTCTACTCCCGTTCTCCATCTGACATCCGTCCGAAGCAATTACTGTCAAATAAGTAATACTCTCGACCAAATCAAAAATGTCAAGTATGAAACTTCATTCGCATCATAACCATACGTCTTTTGATTTGGTCGAGTATTATTATTATTTATTTGACAGTAATTGTTTGAGACGGATGTGGGGCGGTGAATGGGAGTACTACCCCTAGAACGACAGATCGTGAAGACAAATCGGCCCGTATATGGGAGCCATAACAGTCAAACACGGATATCAGGAATGAACGAAGTTTGGCGTTGTACAGAAAAAGGTGACTGAAAGGTAGACTCAAGAGAAGACATTAGTAGAGTTACATGCCGTAACGTGTTGGCACAATCTCAATAGGAAAACGCCGCCAGCATTTTAGTCATTCATCCATTTAATTTAGTTTTTGTTGAAAGTTATTAATTCGTCTTGTAATTTTATTTCGTTTTTAGAACAGGCAATGACTGACTGTTGAAGGGTGTACCCGTTTTTTTTATGATACCAAGTAACGGAACGAACAAGTCGTGCACCTGGTAGTAAGCGACACAGGCGTGTCTATATCTATGATTCATATTTTTTCATTCATAACAGTTGCGGTGCCACGCATGGCTTTAAATCGCAAACATTTGAGAGGCACTGCCTCTGCGCCCGTCACCCTGAGACATAAGGCATATATAGACACGCCTATAATTTAACCAACACCCTTCAAAACCGGAACGCAGTAATGCTCACATTACTGCTTGGCGGCAGAAATAGGTAAGGTGACAGTACTTCCCTGGACGAACTCTTTCACAAGGAGCTCTATTGCTACTAATTAGTAAATAATTGATACACTGACAAATTGATATTGATGTATAGGTCATAAGTATTCGATGCACATTGACCAAGTATCGTAGTGGAGTGCAATCCACGCGTCACCCATGTTGCTACGTGCTCATTTACATATTGTAGGCTAAAGTACATCTTACACCATTCAAAGAAAGAAAACATGAAATAACATATAAAATTCTTAGGTTTTCGCGATTGTTACCCATTCAACCGTGACTTTGGGACCTGTAAAGGGCCCGAAACGTTGGTTTGTTTGAAATAAAAAAAATATACGCGATTTAAACCCGGAAAAATAGTTTCATCTCCAATAGTATATAAAATATAAATATTTGTCTCAAATCAATAAATTAAATTTTATCACGTCTCATTTTTTTTTAATATTAAAAAAGAAGTGCGCGGTTGATCTCGGTCTCACCTGATGGAAAATGACGATGAGGTCAACAATGGAGCATGCACATTAAATAATACCTATCCACTCACGCCTCGAATACGCCCAAGGTATACCGTTCAGAGAACAAGTCTGCAGGCAAGGAATTCCACTCCATAGCCGTTCACTGTGGAAAGAAACGAAACGAACGCCTCGAGCGAATCCTTGGAATATTCGCAACATAGGAGTGGAATCCCAGCCTACGTCTAATCTCCCGATGACCAAAAATTATTAATTAATGATGGAATTGAATTGTGCCATTAGAGACGATTATTATCAACCCGAAATATACAACTATTGTATATGAATATAGAAAAACTAAACATACAATGATATAAATGTGTCTAGATAAGTATAAGTTAATAAACAATTACAAGTCGTGTATTGTATTAAATTCTGTACATTTTTGCTGTTTTGTTACATAATGAATACGAAAACATACATAAAGTCCCATAAAATGAGGTATACGAAACCTACATGTTATTTTGCATATCAACATTAAATAACATTGAACTTCGAGTTCAAAGGACGTACGATAATAGAATTCAAATGTACTCGTATAAGTGAGGTTATTGCCCCTTGTCACAGCCATAGATATAAAAGGTCACACAGTTCAGAGCATCATTACAATAACGGGATATATGACGCATGTCCGGTGACCGAAGCATTACTGACGTTACACGACCATGATTTTATAGATAGGACGAGGGTTTGGAATCTTATTTATTATTCAAACTTTAGTCACAATTAAACAAATGGGACCCGTAAAGGACCCGAAATCTTGGTTTCTTTGAAAAAAGAAATATACGCTGTTCATATCCAAAAAAACACATTATTAATTGTTAGTTTTATTCTACCTACCAAGTGACGGGACAAACAAATCGTGCGTCTGGTGGTAAGCAACACGCCTGTCCACAACAATTGCAGTACTAATCAGAGCTTTTAAATCACACGATCTGAAGGGCAGTGACATTGCGCCCGTCACCCTGAGACATAAGTTGACAGGTCCCATGTCCCTGTAATTTCACCAGCACCCTTATCCTTCAAAACTGGAACGCAGTAATGCTCACACTACTGCTTGGCGGCGGAAATAGGTAAGGTAGCAGTACTTCCCTGGACAAGTACAAACTATAGCAGAGCATAGTAGGGTAATACTGGGCATTCTAGACCACCTTCGTTCACGTTCGGTCTAGAATGCCCGATGTTACCCTACTGACGTAATTACAAAAAAAAGAAAAAACTAAGAAAATTTTACCAGTTGCCATCACGATGTAGCAACTAGTACAATTTTTGGTCTTAAACTTAATTCCTAATCAATCCCTTATCCTGGTAAAGCGTATATGGTATCTTAGAATATAAAAGTTATGGTTTTGAAATTATAGTAAAATTCTCTTTGCACTATCAATGCATTGTGCAAGTTGGATTATTTGATAAAAATTCATTTTCATGCTCAGTCATAATATTGCGTAGGATTGTTGCTTCACAATTTATAACTGCGCGCGGAAGAGACTAGGACAACAGACTGACTATATTTGACTAATAAATTGATGCTATCAGCGCAAAAGTCGTGTAACTCACATTATTTGTTTTATACCCGTTATATTGACGACCCCAGAGAATATTTGTGTATTATCAATACACAAACTTTATTTCCGATGATTTGCCCGATGGATTTATTTCGAAAAAATGTATGACGAAAACGAAGGAAATAAATTAACCTGTGATTTTACGTCGCAAATGAAATTTTAACTTAGGTTTTCCCGAAAATGTGAAAAAAACCATATAATTTTTTTTAAACTGAAAGCTTTCTAAATAGACAGATCAATAAGGTGCACTGTACAAAAAAGTAGCTAAACACACCAACTATAGCCGTTGTGATAAGCAAAATTTGTTGTTATACCCAGCTCTAACTGCGTAAGGCAAATAACAGCCCAGTGTCATTGAAATTGAGTGTCGTTACCGTCCAGTGTTGCCATTTAGTAATGTAGCCATGTAGTAATGGTATCACTTAGTCGGAAAGACAGAATACCAATGCCACTGAGCTGCCTGTCACACTACCCCGTTAAACTGCAAGTGTGACCAAATAATCTAACTAAACAATCTATACAAAATTCAACGACATTGTGACGTAAAAGCGAACGAAGAGAAAAATAAGATTTCGGGCCTTCTCTAGTTGACACGAGTGCGTTTGTTGTAGCTATAAATAACTGGTTTAATTGGACAACCAAGGCTGCGCCTAGGGTCAATAGAACCTAAAAATAAACCATTGTAGTACGTACCTTTGCCATAAAATTACATTATGTATCGACTACACCAAATATTTGTCAATCTTTTGACAGCTAGGGGAGCTGTCAAAAGAACTCTTTTTTATATTATAATCATTTTTTTAAGTAGACCTTTATAACACTAGCGTGCTTAGTGAAGAAAAACTTTCACTTATTTTTCATAGGTGGCGCGGCAAAAAAGCCGTTAAACCAAAAACAAATATTTGCAATAAGCACAAAGAGAAATTCGTAAGACTTACTGACGCGTTCCGTAGCTCAGTTGGGAGAGCGATAGTCCCGGTTTCACGAAGTCGCTGGTTCGAGTCCAACAAGATCGAAGGAATATTTGTGTTTGTTCAATCTTTGCAACAATTTATAACTAGCGTGTTTTCTTATCATCGCTATCAGAAAGACTTTAGTAAGTAAATTCCCGAAATAATAATACACCAGTGCGTCTACCATGAGATTACAGTGCCAGTTAACGCTAGCGACGGCGTAAAATGTTTATATACAAAATGTTCTTTCTTCTTGTGACCGCTAGAGGCGCTGTATAATTTGCCATACAAAATTGTGAAGTAATTTACGCGGTCGCTAGAGACAACTGTCACAGTTCACTCGTCTTAGAGGCAAAGTTTGGCAGATTTTTAACCGACTTCAAAAAAAGGAGGAGCTTCACAATTCGACTGTGTGTTATCATGTTTAATAATAATATCATATTTATTGCGCCCTCTATTATTATTACTACTTTTAGTTTATCCTATCACCCCAAGGTTGCCTGGCAGAGATTGCTATTTAGCAATAAGGCCGCCTGTTGTACACTGTATTTTTGATGGTTTTGTATTTTTGCTTGTTTATTGTGCAATACAGAATATTGACTGTATTTTTTTGGTTTGCATGTTACGCAACAACTCCTTTTTCGTATTTGTTGGAAAGAAAAACCTCAGCACTGGTCCCATTTAAATTTGACGGAAATTTTCCACCTCTAAGGGTGGCAAACTAGGGGATGAATTACTTTTTAGGTCGGTTTTTTTAGTACTCTGTACTGAGATTATTGTACTATCAAATAAATTGACGTTTTCCTATAAAGGGAAAGCCTTTGACCTTTGTATTTTGTTGTATATCGACTGTGAACTGGCAATCGGTACTATCTCAATTTTGACAATTTTACACGATGAAGAAAAATATTGTTTGCGTCATTTATATAGCATCTGGTTTATTAAATAAAAATACGTAGTGTATGTGTAATAAAAATATTTAAACCTACGCTTTTTTACTCGCACACCAAACGCATCCGCGTCAACTAGCGAAGAGCCTAAATGAACCTTTAACGCGAGTGGTCCTAAGACGGCGGCGGCTACGGGCACGAAATGCCGCTGCAGCCAATCCTCGCCGGCTGCCATACAGCCGCGCTCGTGGATCACACGCTCGCTTACTTGCTATAGTTTTTTTATATCTTTTGATTAACAATTTTGTAACTCTTGTAACTAAAGTACAGTTATAATTACTTACGAAACTAATCGTAGCATTTTTGAAAATGCATAAAATTTTCGTGAAGTAATTTGGGATCGAACGCATACAACCCGAATGTCTTTTTATCAAAGAATTTTAAGATTTTTCCCAAATATTTATAAGTTTTATAAATATTTATGTGTTATTTTAAAACACACTCATCATAATTATACTGTTATGAAGCATTAAAAAGTATACTCACATAAGTAGGCTTCCTAACATCATAACCGCACTGTTTGTTTCTAATTATGTCCTGTGGTTTGCTTTTGCAGCAGCTGAAAGGTACGCCACAAGCTTCTCTCGAGCCAACTGCCCCGCTCGAACAGTTGAAGTACGCGTTACGGTCCCAGTCTCGGGGTCCTTCCACACCGCAACATTGGAGCTATAATTACAAAAGTTATTGGTAGAGACAGCTTCGATTTGATAATCAATTTATCATAGATACTTTAAGTATTATCTATCAAGTAAAAAACAGAATAATTTGCAAACATAATCTAGATAAGATCATAAAACTACTTGGGAAACCCTGAGTCGCGGGTGCGATGGACACACACATAGACAACCACAAATTACACCCAAACTCACGAGAGAAATAAATGTAGGCCATACAAACATTTCTCCCGGCCCGGGAATCGAAACCCGGGACCTCTGCGTGGCAGACCAGCATGATAACCGTTCGGCCACAGAGGCGGACAAAAAATGTATGATAGGTCAAAATATCTACGTGCGAATTTCTAATAAAAGTACTAAGATATCTCTAGGTTCCTGTTAACAATATTGGCTATGATATATAAACTTATGGACTCACACAAAACCAAGTGAAAGTATTGTGATATTTGATATCAATATAACAACTATTGGGTTAAAAACAAGATTCACAATTACCCAGTCTTCCTGTATCCAGTCAATCAAGTTCTGCTGATCAGGATCCTCTCTGTAATGCGTGATGAAAGTCTGGAACCCCATGGTAGCTTGTTGTTTGATCTGAAAGATATGTTAAGAATATGTTACAATTTTAGTAAAATTGGATTCAAGATTCATACTTCTATGTAAAGTAAGTGGTTTTCTATACCGGTACTGGGATAATGTAGTGTATGCCCATTTCTTCCAAAAGTTACTATGGTACGTATTCCTACAGTGCTAAAAAAACACAATTGTTTATTATTTTCTTAAATACTGACCCAGTCTTTGAAGACAAAGAAGAGGATTCCCGCAGTCATTTCGGCTAGCAATAGTAGAGCAAGGAAAACAGCATACTGAAAAAACAGATTACTTAATTTATAATCATTCAAATTTAAAATACATGCTTCAGTACTTGAGGTCGCTTTTGAGTTACGTACGTGCACGAGTATACAGTGTGATTTTTTAAACTGTAAAACAGTTACACCAAAAAAGACATTATGTTTCCTAAGACAGACAGACTCCTATGGGTTCGGATTTCCTCATACCAGTGACAGAATTAATCATCCTTACAATTATGACGTACGGTACCTTTTGTTGTATAATTTAAACGACTATATTGCTCGACCAGATATTATCATAAATGCAACTTTATTAACAAACAATATATACTATAAAATGGAATTTAATTTAAATAGTATGAAATATAATTTAATACAGAAACATTTCAAATTCAATATAAATTTAATTTCAATATTTTACCTATCACGTTCCCATATAATATCTGTACCGATCCGCGGGTAAATATCAGTTTTGAGTTACATGGGTTTTTAATACGTGTACAATAAAAAGTATAGACAATATCCAGTACACTTAAGTGACACATACTCTCTAGATCTATAAACAAAGTAAAATCTTCTCCTTTCGATGAACATAAGAGATTTGTAGACATTTTTAAATTAGTAGTGCACTAAAACACAATGGAGCAAACGTGTACTCACGCAAGCCAGGAGGCAGGTGTTCTCACGCAATGCACCCACGCAGCCCGTGAAACCAATTATGAATGTTATAGTACCTGCAAACATGAGTTACAATGTAGTAGTTTTCTTTACCCAATATTATGTTCCCCCGGATAAGATGTGAACAACAGCATTTAAAAAGTCTCCGTTCTTTAGATGAAACATTGAAAAAAAGCAACAAAGAAAACAATCTAGTCCTAGTCTAGACCTAGTAGTAAAACGTAATATTATGTAATTACGGGTGAGAGGTTATTAATTATTTGTTAAGTGCCAAGCTTAAAATAGATAAACACAAAATAAATATAGCATCATATACACATATATCAACCTGCACATTTTATAGAGGTCAACTCACTCGCTCAATGTACTTTCGTATAAAGTAGTAGCAGTGTTTCATGTATTATTTTTAATAAATTTAGCGCCGTTGAGAGTTCTGCAATCTACTGAAACTGTTTGTAGGAATTTGGACCTTACTTCATTAATTTTTATCAAGAGAAAGTAAAAAGTAAGCCTTTACATACATGCCTGTTTGTTATAAGTAGTTTTAACCTATAATTGTTAAACTGGAATATTAAATTTAGCTCAAAATTTGTATATTTCTTTGAGTATGTACGCTAACCCACTGAGTGGGCACACTAAGCCACAGATATTAACATTATAAAATAATCATATTATATGTTGAATACTATGTAAGGGAAACACCAATCTTAACGCGGAATCCTCTTGATGCGATTTTGTTTAACTACACTTGATTCGCCGTTGGCGCGGCCCTTCGCGCGCCGTCACGCCAATTGTTTCTAATCCATGATCAGCCGTCATCGACGCGAAATTTGCAGGAAGCAGATTCGATGCCGACCTCGGGTCCTACTCTCGAAACACGAAATCCGTGGTTACCACCGATTTCCCACTGTGGATCACCATGACCACTTGCGTTTCGATGCTAGAACTAAGAATGTATCACTACGCGATTTGACAGTTTCGAACAAGCCTGTCTTTTCGTTGACGCACTTCGAAAGTAGTTCCGTAGGTCATCCATAGTGGGAAAACGTTCAACGAGAGTACCTGTGTCGAACCGCGTTCGTACGAACCGATGCTAAACGCACAACGTCTTTTTCGCTTTTACGTTCATGGACATAAAGTTTTTCCTGACCGGTATAACGCGATTCTACGTTAATAAGTATGGTGACACCCTAAATGACGTAAGGTATACCTTTTGCAAGTTATAACTTGCAACAAAGAATTTTGACATATACCTACACATTTTAAAAAGCAGCCCACCATTCTACCATTATTCAAAGTACTTTTTTAATTATAATTGTTTATCCTTGAACACTGTATTCAATATGTATTATTTACAAACATAAATAACATTTACCTTATTGACCTGCACCAATTGTCATATACCAGACTATAATTTTGACTATAAATCAAATCTCAAACAATTAATTCACCTTGACTCATGAAAACAATTGCATTAGCATTGTTTCAAATACAATAGGTTTAAAGGAACCTTAATCACAATTTGACATGACTGTGATCATGTATTGCTATAACAAAATTTACACAACACAACAATGTTGTGCCATATTCAAAACTTACAATTTAAAGGAATGTCAACTATGCAAGCTAAAAAAGCAACTTAATTAATCCTAACATTTTGCGAAATGATAATTATTTTAACATACTTGTAGTAGTTACTATTACTTGTCATACTAATAAATAACAATTTAATGTATTTTTTTGTATTTTTGTATAATCAAATCCCAAACATCTTATCAACTTATGCACGATTTTCTACAAGGTGACCCAATGACAGTGATCTACAATTTATTTTTAGATAGAGCACGTTGTAACAACCCATTAAAAATAAAATCAATAGGTTAAAAGTTATGATTTTTTATGTATTTTCTGAAAATTTTCTATTCTAGTCACTGAAACGACTTTTTTAGTGACTAGAATAGAAAATTTTTGTTTGAAAACTATTCCACTAAATTAATTGAAATTTGGTATGGAAGTAGTGTGACCATGTAGCTATTATGCAAAGAATGGTAGTTTTGCATAATAATTATATAAAAAGTTATTGTAATATCAAATTATTCTCAAACCAATCTCTAATAGCCATAATGTGCAATGTACAATAGCATAAGTCCTAATTTTATTTGTAAACAATCCCTGCATCATAAGGTAGTCTTTAAGGCCATTAGCAAATTTTGATTGTACATTTTTCAGTCAGGAATTTTTCGAAAATTTAACATTTTATTCCTGTTAATTATCGGCGTATTCTAATAACAAACACAAAAATGGCTCATTGTATGCTAGCTACATGGTCACACTACTTCCATACCAAATTTCAATTAATTTAGTGGAATAGTTTTCAAACTAGAGTGGTTTTAATAACTAGACTAGAAAATTTCAACAAAGCACATAAAAAAATCATGACTTCTAAATACTGATTTTGTTGGAACTAATTTTTATTTTAAATTAGTTGTTACAATGTTCTCTATCTAAAAAATTTTTTGGCTACTGTAAATGGGCCAGCCTGTATAAAGGGAAAACTTATTTTTATCTCAAAATACACAGTAAGTGATTCTTGATGATTCATGTATTCATTATCATACATACAGTCAACAGGACATCAAGCCATACACTTTTCTTCAAATTTCGCATCCAGAGCAACAGATCAAGATCCATCAATATTTAGCTTGATATGCTTGCTGCTGTCCATGCCTAGTTTTCATAAGCAACAACATCTCAAAAAACTATTCCTTTCTTTCTCTGACACAGGTACATTACTAATTAACCTATTGTTTTTCCTCAAAATAAAATCATTTGTTTTGTGACTCATACAATTATGTCACACAACTTTCAAAGTACACACACAACTCATACTTTTTCAGGTACAGTTTCCAATATTACTTCATAAGAAAGTAACTCACCAACACATATCAAAATAAAAGCCGGGTCCAAAGCTATGTTAGTCAGTCTAGAGAGATTGTTGAAGGTGTCTTTCTCTGTCCACGCCCATATTCCAACAGCTAGCACGATTAGTCCTAGGAACTGTAAATAAATAAAAATTTTCAAAATTATAATTCGACTACACCTATGGATTAACCATTGCCTTAGCTAAGTTAAGAACATACTAAACAATTGATTGCCCTTGGGACCCATTGTACCCCTCCGCAAACCACTGGTAGTGAACAATTGCACATTAGATAACTTTCTTAACAAACTATTATGTCTGGATTATTGAGGCTATATCCTGATTCACATCTCATACCTATGCTACTATAAACATGCTGAGTATGTTGAATTACTCAAAATACAAACACCAGCCCATTTAGAGGTATGTATACTATTATAGTAACATGCCCTAAATAATGCACTATTTTTTTCACAAGTTCCTTGATTTATTTTACTATTTTATTTTAGATCTAATTTGAAAATAAAAAATTAGTTGACTGTAATTTAAACTTTAGTTAAAAAAGCTTTTTTTCACTTCTACAATGTTATAGTGTTATAATTTTTAAATTTCGAGTTAATTCTGTTTTGTCACAAAATAAAAAAAAAATGCATTTGATGTCAATTTAGTTAATACTTTAAGTCTAATTCTTATTCATTTAAACATAAATGTTACTATTACTAATACAAAGTTCAAACACTCAGAAAAAATTCCTTCAATCTAGCCAGAATCGAACCTACGTCTTCTAGCTTACCATGCCAAACGCTGTACCAAGTAATATTTTTATAAATGTTAGTATTTTATATTCTCACATTCTGCTAAATGTTCCAATACCAGTGTACCTATAATCAAGTTGAAGAGCTTGCTTGCTTGCTCTTTAGAAGACATAGAAAGTAGAAAATATAAATAATTTCAACAGCAAAATGTTTGAAGGATTATAATCTAAAAAAACTAATTAAAGTATCATGTTTCTTAAATGACCTTGCATTACTATGTATTTGCCAATTAACAGCTGTATGCTGCTTTGGCAAACATGTACCTATGCCACTAAACTTTTAAGTTACTTTAGTTTCTCTGCTTCTTATTAATAGAAATCTAGCTAATACATAGGTACCTAATGGCCAACTACAGGGCGAAGTACCTTGGAGTGTCGAGGTCACTCCCCGAAGCCTTCAGAAAACCCAGCTGCGTGCTGAGATTTTCGGAGGAGCTTGAGTGGCATGAGTAGGACCCTGCACCCACCACATGCCGTCCGTTACAACATTACCATACCATATCATTGGTACTTATTGATCTTACCAATTTGTAATAAAGTAAAATGTAACCCGCACACATACAATATCAAGGCTATTTTTAAGTGATATTATATATTACATATCTATAAGTATTATAAGTAAACTAACTGGTTTTGGGTCAAAATATGCTTTTATGGAGCAGAATGCCAATAATGACTTGAGTGGCCTTAATAATCTGAGTTAACAAAGAAAACATCAAACATCCGTATTTTGTATTTACAAATTATTTGAATAAGTTTAAAATACTTTTTGTCATATTATTCACTTCCTACACATGAAAAAACTAGTAACAATGCAAGAATACAGCCTTGAAATAGCAACGCAACTAATTTAATACGGTAACTAAAAATTATTCCCATTGCAAATAAACGGGTTAATTCTTCATGGTTTCAAAGAAAAAAAGATGCTGATAAGCCTATTTTAATTGGTAAATAAGTTTTACATACCCAAAACAAAACATTTACACCAAAAATAACATATTTCAAACAACAGCTGACTTCGGTAGTGTCACGACGATATTTCCTAATTCCTGGCATTTTATCACTATTACTAAATCATGTCACGTACAAATTAATGTCTTATTAACTAATATAACCTGCATTTGTTCGAATTTCGATTAATTTTAGACAAAAATAGCAAGTAGGCCAAATGACAGCCAACAAAAACGAAACGAAACAAATGACCGTGAATGAACAAACGAATGAAGTTTTTGACATTCCGTGACCGAATAAAGCAAAAATGGATTGGATTGATTGAGGCAATGTTCGTTCAATAACTTTCAATCAGACTTTGAGTGAGCAGCGTCTCTTTAAGCTAGTAGAGCTCCTTCTGTGGCACTGTGACCTCCTTGTGAGTATAGTGTTCTGTGACTGTGACCCTTTACATCTGACGATTGACTGCCGTGACTAGACTAGACTGAACGGCCCGAAACGTTAGCTTATTTGAAAAAATAAATTACGCGATTTAGATCCGAAAAAGTAGTTTGTTTCATTTCCTAAAACACCTAAGAAATCGATTTTTTTTATAACATCAAGTGACGGGACATACAAGTCGTGCGCCTGATAGTAAGTTACACGCCTGTTCATAATAGTTACAGTGTCACTCAGAGCTTTAAATTGCAAAGGTCTGACGGGCACTACCACTGCGCACCCTGAGACAAGTTGACAAGTGCCATGTGCCTGTAATTTCACCATATCTTTATCATTTTTTTCGTTCTCCAATTTCGTCGATTAATTATTGAGGGTGCGACGTACAACGATGGTCAAGTCAGTGGGAGAACTACCTACCGTTTCTTCTCATTTTCAATTGAAAGATCGAATCCATGTGGCGGTAAGCTCCTATAATTTTAGTTTCTACGCTTACGTACATACATTTATTATTATTAGTTATTTAGCACATTTATTGTGAATGTTTAACTCAATTCCCACCGGCTTGCCTAAAATTTTCCACGTATCATCAAATATTACAAATATTTTAATGTAATTTACTACATTTTGTGCTTAAATTTACGTGTTCAATAATTAACCAGTGAAATAAAGTGTACTAGTATCTTGTGTGATAATAGGTCTTGTGTTTACCTAATTGTCGCCAAGGCGCCACTTGTTAAGGCAGGTGTTGTTTGTTTTGCTCCGGCTTTACTAAAGATATTTTTCACGCCTCGCCACTGCTCGCTACGGTAAACTCAAACTCAAATAATCTTTATTTAATAGGTAAATAAATTAGGTAGGTACATACATTAAAAATCGTCACGTAAATTAAACTCTACTGGATGAGTAAGAAACTCCAGGGGTTGCTCTTTGTGCGATACCTACAGGACAGCAAATACAGGACAGTTATTTTGAATCGTTCTTAATTTCCATTTTTCTTCGTCACTTTCTTCTTTCCATCGGCACTCTTTATTAAATTTCCGAGGCGAGCACACGTGCTCGACTTCACATAAACATCTGACCAACAGTTAAATCATTTAACCTAACCGCATGTAATATTTGTAATGCCACTGGAAATCATGTAACCGAATTGCTTTTATAGCATAGTAGGAATTTCTAAAAATAAGTTAGTAAGTTCCTTTTTAGCATAACCTGTATTTAATTCAATTAGGTAGCGTTTTTAAACGATTGTACCTGTTTTTGTATCACTATGTATTGTTACAGCCTTTACGCCTTTACCTGTAGGTACTTTACCCTTCCTGTACTTTTTTTTTATTTCTACAATAAAATTCATGTGGACCGAGACTTGTATTTAATTACGCAAGGCCCGCGTGACACTCTTGATAAATATACATGTCTTCACATATTATTTACCTACAATATTTATTTCCAATAGCATATAGATCGTGACGATGCAAGAGCTAAATATTAATATTATATAATATAAATATTAATAATGCAAATAACTCAACAGAGTTTAAGATTGTGATTATTTATATATTTTATAAGGTGGTTATTAATATTTCTTTTAAATTTCACAAACTGTTTCCTTACATTTTGTACATCAAAAGACAAAATAAAAAAAACATTTTTAGTAAAATCAAAAAATCTATTACAATAGTGAAAATTATTTAAAAAAAGCTAAGTACATATTAAATAAGATTTTTAATACAGTCGGATCTCCCAAGGCATTAGCGACTTCTCTACAACGGCGTGACATACTAAAATTTTAGTTGTTTAGTTGAATACTTTTCTTCCTAACAAATCCTATGAATGTTCAAAAAAATTTAAATCGGCCGACCACGAGGCCACTCTAACAACATGAAATCGTATTTGCTGAACATAATATTCATCACCAACCCTGCAGTATGTGCACGTGCATTATCGTGCATAAACATTTTTCTTGGCCGAGCTGCTGTCGGTGAGGGATTACCAGGTGTTGCACAATGCAGTCTCAGCATTGTTCCGCATTCAAATTGCCTTGTATCCAAATGAGATCAGTTCTTCCAACCTGGCGAATTCTAGCCCACACCATTTTCGTTTTGCCTTGGTATAAATGAACTTCCTGAGGTTTCTGGAGTCGACTGTTGCGGCTAGGAACTTGAAAAAGCTCGCACTCTTCTTGAATCAGAATGAAAATGAAACAAGACTTTTCAGAAAATAGAAAACGCGCCCGGTTTCAATCCAGGGCAAATCTATAAAAACTAGGCTTGCATGGTCGGGAAATCCGGGATCGCTCCGGAATTTTTCGTCTTGTCCCGTGTCCAGTAATTAGACTTTACTGTCCCGGATTCCAAACACTTAGAAGTTGTTTTTACAAACTTACTAAAGTCCTTTTCATAAAAGAAGTTCCCTAGACGCAGCGCTGTAGTCGTGCGAAGGAATGTCGAAATATTGATGGCGAATAACGTACAATTTTTGGCAGTATTCAATGAGTATTAAAAACTCCCAAAAGATGAAAGAAAATAATGTTACGGCCATGTTATGACCGTCATATTAGATAGATGGCCATCTGAAAAATTAGTTCTATTAGTAGATGGCCGTCTCCCTTACCCTAGTAGAATTGTCCCGGAAATGATAAGTCAGTAGGTATCTGGCAAGCCTAGCGTTAGCCCATCATGAACGACATCCACGATTTCCTCGACGTAGAGTTGGAACTCTTAGCGGTCTCCATGTATGAAAATAGAGTTTATGTAATCTCGATTCATCCATTTAGGAGCGACGATGTCCGAGACAACTGACACTCAGATACACAGACAAATGCTTCAAACTTATAACTCCCCTCTTTTTAAAAATCCTTATTGATGACGTTACATACCTACATCATCACGCCTGTCTCCGAGTTAGGCAGATACTATGGACCTCCACCTGCAGCTTGATTTTGATTGCCTCTCCCGATCGGCAACAGCGTCTTTTCCGAGTCGAGTGTTTCCGAGAATTTCCGAGGGGCATAACTGCGATTCACAACTGGCCGACCGGAAACTTTTGGCGTTTCTAATCGAAATCGAATCGAATCGATTTAACATTTTCACGTTTATTTATTTCTTAACGTCTAATAGTAAAATTTTTATTCGATAACTAGCTCATTCGCAATATATATTATTAATATTATAAATAATTGCTTGTAAAATCGATGTATTTGTCGTCTTGTATCATGTAATCGATTGTATCTATAAATACGACTTTAATTTTATTAGCGAAATTCCAAGTTTTTAACCGAATTCAAAAAAAAGGAGGAGGTTCTCAATTCGACTGTATTTTTTTGTACAACTTATAATGTTACGCGATGACTCCGGAATTTGTGAACCGATTTTGATGATCCTTTTTTTGTTGGAAAAGGAGTATGTCGGTAGTAGTCCCATGTAAATTTGATGGAAATTTTCCACTTCTAAGGGTGGCATCGAGGGGATGAACGACTTTTAGGGTCGGTTTTTTTAGTACTCTGTACTGAGATTATTAAAAGTTAAGCTTTTCATTTCTTCCTTTCAGGTTTTTCGTGTTTGATGTTTATCTCTTGCTCTGGACCAGGGAGCCAACTCTATACGAACTCATATTAGATTTTGACCCACGTTCCTTCCGAGTGGAAGAACAATTCTGTCAATGAATCAGTTAATCTGTCAATCGCAATCGAGACTAATTTAGTATGATTAAAAGGTGCACATTATACCAGACCGCTTTCTAAAGCTGCAATTCATTCAGTGGTCATGAATAATATTTATAGGATAAGACCATGAGAAAGACACTTGAACGAATATTCCTTCAGTCTAACTTAAATATATTTAAAAATCGAACTAATGTAGCTTTGTAGAAAAATACGATTTAAAAAAGCGTTTCTTTGTAACAATTCAAAAACAAATTAAGGTCGAAGTTTAGTGAGGCTAAGGCCTGCCCGATAATGTGACAATAACAACTTAATTATGAGGTCCGCTACTTGAAATATTTACGTTGCAAAATACCTACTCACTCTTACTTAGGTACTCTTACTACTTACGTATTAACTTATGCATTTGCGGAAGTATTTTAATAATGTTGCGTGCTCATTTACATTTATTTTGTTGCGTCATATAATACTTATTAGCAATTCAGTTTTGTCTGTACATTAATTTTATTTATGTCTTTATTGCTTTTTTATACAAAACAGGGATGTTAGCCTCCTAGGGATAAACAGGGATGCTATGTTAGTTAAAATATATTCCATGGAACTATGGAAATAATGGGAATGGTTTTTTTTATGTACCTAACTATGCTATGCTCGACAATTAAATTTCAAAATACCGTTGTATTTTGAATTACTTTGAAACCATAAAAAATGCATTTTGTTGTTTCGTTCCTAGAATGTACGGTTTTGAAGGGTAAGGGTGCTGGTGAAATTACAGGCACATGGGACTTGTCAACATGTCTCAGAATAACGGTCGCAGTGACAGTACTCCTCAGATCTTTGCGATTTAACGCACTGAGTGGCACTGCAACTGTTTTGGACACGCATGTCGCTTACCCGTCCCGTCACAACCAAGTTACAACCATGTGTACAAGCCATTAGCCAGATAGGGTTTTCATGAAATGATAATAAAAACAAAACAAAACCTAACAAACTTTATTATTAGTCTATTAATTGTTATCGCATGTTAACCCGCCTTCCGAATGTTTTTGAATCCAGTCAATATAGTGACTGACTTTGGTGTAAACGCCTGAAAAAAAGTGCAATTTTATATAGTTACCATAGATGTTATTGCGTAAAATTAACATAACTAAAAGTAATAAAATTTAACACTACTAATTTTATTCTTATTAAATAGCGGTAGATCTCCTTGTGAAAAAAATCATCCAGAGAAGTGCCACCTTATTTTGAAGGGTAAAGGTACTGGTAAAATTACAATCACATGGGACTTGTCAGGGCGACTGGCGCAAAGGCAGTGCTCCTCAGATCTTTGAGATTTAAAGCTGTCATGAATAGGCGTGTCGCTTACCATCAGGGGCACGATTTGTTCGTCCCGTCACTTGATACCACAAAAAATATCGTTGATAGCTTTGTTTAAGGCTCTGCCACTTTTGTCTCTTAAAAGCCACACGCCAAAGTTGACGTAACTGTTATATTTCTAAATTATTTATGCATTTTTGCTATCAAGGTCGCGTACCTTTACCCTTCAAAACCGGAACACAGTACCTAATGCTGACATTTCTGCTTGGTGGCAGAAATAGGTAAAGTGGCAGTACTTCTCTGGACGAACTCTTTTACATGGAGCTCTACTGCAACTGAGTTATCCACCTAATACTGAGATCTCAATATTTCTAGACGGCACCAAGTAGATGAACGCTTTAAGTGATACATACCTGGATATCTAGGGTCTGCACATCCAATTCCCCACGAAACGATGCCTGTAAAAAATTAATAGTCTTGACTTATAATTATAATAATGTGCCAGAGAACCACATCAATTGCCTAGTCTCAAACTATGTACTATGAGTACCAGAGTAACAAACTAGAACCAATTTAGATAAGAAATGAAACTATTTTTCCGGATTTAAATCGCGTATATTTGTTTTGTCAAACAAACCGACGTTTCGGGCCCTTTACAGGTCCCATGGTCACGGTTGACTGAGGTGGTACAGTCTTCAACCAGTTATGTCTAATATTAATGCAAACCACCCTATTTTTTCAATTTAGATAAGTTAATTTCCCAAATTGTTCCTACCGGGAATCGCACTCGGGATCTCTGCATCCTGCGTGTGCAGTGCAAATCGTTAGGCCTCCGAGGTCGTAAAAAAAGACTACAAAAATTTGATGTCTACAGAAACGAGGTACTAGGTGGCTGTCTACGGCTAACACTGCTTTAATATTGTTTTAGTTTAGTTTCTCTTTTGTAACATCATTAAAGTGATAAGAAATGTTTTTAAAAAAAACAAAACTACTCATTAAAAATTAAATGATCAGCTCACTATCGTGAAAATAATAGGATTAGTTTCATCCAAACCATTACACGTACCCATACAATCTGAGTTCAGTTGTATAAAAAAGAAAACAAAATTATTATAAAACCAATCACACGTTTTAATTGGAAACTGAATAAACATGTCTACTTAGAATTCTTTCTAATGTTTCTTTCTTTTATTCTGCCTTCTCTAATAATTGACACGATACACCAATCACCATACATCATCTCATGCTTGTCACGTTTGCTACCTGCCTCCTAGTCATAAATTCATAACGCAACTGTAGCGTAAATAAAACACGTGTAGATAAAGCTACAGCAGAACAAATCTGCCATACGTGTTTATTATAGTTACCTGCTTGAACATATTTTCCGACTGGCTCGAACACTAATAGTGGACCGCCACTGTCGCCCTGAAAGAATAGGATTACATAGTTATATTTTGTACATTGCAAATTAAAATAAGAATAATAATAATATGCGTTATTATGACTGTAAAGATTTTGCAACTCGCTACCCAGTGACCTAAGAATATTTACTGCCACTAAAAGAACAGCTTACACGTTATACTTTGTACATTGCAAAGTAACAAATAATGAATAATAATAATATCCATTCTTTATGGCAATAAAGATTTTGCAACCGCTACCCAGTGACCTTAAATTTTTTCACCACTAAAAGAGTAGAACACCTTATATTTTGTACATTGCAAATTTTAATTTAATGTTAAATTAAATGCCTATACCGTCTACCTAGTCGACTTCGATTTTATAGAAAATCCATTCAATATATCTGCCTTATGGACGGATTTAATAAAATTGGACACTCGCCGTATTATAGTTAGGGTGGCTTAGTTTAACACTTGTACAGCACTTCATCTCTGCGATTAATAATCGATCTTTTGCCATATTATACAATTTTCAAAACCAAATCTACGTCAAATATATTAATCCATTACTGACTACATGAATAATGTTAGACGTGTTTCCATTTATAAAGCCTGTCTTAGTGAATGACTGAAATCTGTAAAAACATCACAAATATTGGAGTGTAAAAATAGCAGCGTACCTGACACCCGTCCTTTCCTTTCGAGAAGGCGCACATCATTGTTGGTTTCAAATGCTCCTTTAAATTAGAATTCATGCATTCCTCGTCCGATAGAAGTCGTAAACTAGCTTTCAAGAGAACTTTTGAAGATGACGCCTCCACACCCACTCGGCCCCACCCCACTATTGTGCCAGATAAACCCGTGAAGTCTTGTTCTGAAATATTTAGAAAATGTTCGTATACTAACAATATATTTCATTACCGTTAGGAGATAGACAAAACCATAGTCGAGATCTTTTGGTCGAACATTACAAGCATTTAAGCACGTTTTATTTCGATGCTACACAATTTATCGGGAAATTGTCATACCACAAACTTTAATGTTACTTATTATTTCCTTTGTGGCGGCCACACGGCTTGGTGTGACTTGGGCCAGTGTCAGTTTATAAAAAAATTGTGGCGATCATCGCCAGTGTTAATATTCATTACTAAATGTTACACTCTCTAGATCGTGTCTCCAAACGTCATTAAGTTTGATTAGTTAGCATTCAAAATAAGAAAACAATCTTTTTGCGTGCGCGCTAAATATGAAGGATATGACGTATTACAATAAATAAATAAGTATATAATGAACATCCGGCGATATAGAGTTCCTCAGAGTTCCGTACTGTCCGCAACTCTGTTTCAGCTGGACATCAATGAACAACGTGTGTTAACTCCAGGTATCTTTAAATGTGCAGATGATAACACAGCTGTGGATAGGTACTTGACAAATGCAAAAGTTAGTGGAGAAGAGATCCAGCATTGTCGAGAGTCCGTGATCGTTTGGATTTGACTTAATACTTTCTCTTTAGCACAGGCCAAGCTGGCTGGAACACCGCCGTAAAATTGCCTGCTTATCGGTATTCTACAGGATATATCACGGAGAGTGCGATGGAATCGCACAATTTAATTCCGCTTTTCCCTTTCCATCATCGGGGGACTAGATGTAGGCTGAGGTTCCACCCCTATGTAGTGGACATTCCAAGGATTCGCACGAACCGTTTGGCTTCCACATTTATATGACGAACGGCTTTGATGGGAATTCCCTACCTGCAAACTTTTTCCCTGAACACTATAACTTGGGCCTTTTCAAGGCAAAAGTATTAGTAGGCATTACTTATGTTTGCATGCCCCATCGTCGTCCTCATCGTCCCTTTTCGTCATGTTAGATAGAGGTAAAATCCGCACTATATTTTTTTATAAAATTAAAAATAAAGACGCTACAGTCGTCTCAAGCCTACATAAAAATAACCACGCAAACAATTTTATATAGTTTTATGGATTTTGATAACCCTATAATATTTATAAAACTTAATATAGTGTTAAAATTGGTTGTTGCTAATACTCGTCTTAGTAAGCCTCTAACGGTTTGTCTGTTTAGATTATGTAACAGTTGTTTGCTTTCTTTATTTCATAGGGGTATAAACATCAATTATATTATTATTATAGACGGAACACAAAATACCCTGTACGGTGTCTTTTTAGTGACATCTAAACTAATTATCAATTCTAAAATAGTAGGAAGTATATACTTGCTTTTTACAGGCAAGCATATGGGTACAATGATTTCACTGAACTTTACGGGCTCGTTCAACGTCGCTATTGCAATGTCATTTTCGTCCCGAACAGGCGTCGTTGTAAAGTCTTCATGAATGACCACATTTGTTATTCGTCTTCTTGCAACGTTGCTCAAATCGTCAAAAGTGTCTAACCCAATTAACGTTTCCATATTAGTGAAATTATCCCTGAAATTTACGAATACATTATTTTGGGCTATACGTAGTCGTTCTTGGAAAAACATAGTGAATACATAAGATGGACGCGTACTTTACGATTTATACTACACTGCATTAACTTAAGTTTCTAATCTAGTAATTAGATGTAAAGTAGCTAAGAAAATAAACTTACCATTTAAAACAATGGCCCGCACTAAGTACATGTTTATTTGTAATGATTGCACCACCACAGTGCATTCGATTGTTTTTAAGAATAGCGACTGTCCAAGGGAATGAATGTGGTTCCGCTCTTCTACCCCCTACTATCCTCACTGCTGCGATGGACTCTGCAGGTCTGCCACATTCTGTTAGTTACAAATGAATAAGTTTACAAGAGACTAGATTTGATGATAACTGAAATGGTAAACCCACACTATATTTACAATGGAATGGAACTGCCAAAACGGTTTTCGCAGAGACACGTTATTAATTTTGAAGGGAATAATATTATATGATACGTCTTTGAGCGTAATTGATCTATTGCATAGATGGTACCAGAATCCCATGGCATTAAATATTAGAGAACTCGAACGACTTTCACCTGGCAATGTTAACTTGGAGTAAATAAATCTAATTTTTGAAATTTTAAAGAAGCCAAATCACCAAGACAATGATTGTTAAAAAAATATAAATGGCGTAAATGCGAGTAACTCCTAACTGTAAACTTAATATAAATCTCTCACCCGCAATGTAATTGATATATTTTTGTTTAATTTTAAAATGTGTCTGAAATTACTTACCTTTCTCACACACAAATTCATACAGATCACAAAACATGTACGAGGATAGATCACTCATCTGGTCAATAAAATAAATGCCCACTACAAATTTAAATTTGTCTAAGTGCCATCAGATTCTGGTACACCTTATAAATGGGCACTTTTTTAAATACAGGATATTTTTTTATGTTTGATATATATATTAATTGTTCCGTCTACATTAGTTGATCTACGGATAAATTATAAATGAACTGCATTCAAGGTAACACTACCATTATGCTTAAGCATACAAAATTATATTTGATATTTATAATAATATTATAAATAATATTTGATCATTTTTTTAATACGCTTTTTCTTTTAACGATTGATGACTTCTATAACCAGTACTTATTTTGATATTAATCTCCTTAATACATCTTGGTTGCTTGGTTGCGCCATTCAGTAAGTTAGGCTAGGTTAGTATATGAAAAAGAAGCACGAGCCGAGCGTGCGAAGCGAGCGTTTCGCGGCAGCGGCCTGCGAGTGCCAGAAGTCTTTTTGCTTGCTATTCCGAGCACGTTTTCAGGTCAAATTATGTTATAATTAATATAACATTAATATACAAATAAAATCAATATTTACGTAGTTTTAAAAATAAGTGTTCTAAATTTTATATTTAATGCTCATTTGTCTGAGTTTTGAGGCCCAACATAAAACGATCAAAGGTAATTTATACAAATCAAACATTTTTTTGCGTAGCTCAGAACAGATTAAAATATTCATTGATTTAATTTATTTCACGTCTCAGAGAAAAAGGATCAATCACTAAAAAAAGATGACCGTTTAGATTTTTTTGGCTGCTGCTTTTGGAAATTTAAAAGTATCATTTAAATACATGCCATTTTTACGTGTTGTAGTGTAATGGAGTATGTTCATAAATGTTAACAAACAATTGCCGCCGTTATTGATGGATCGTTAGATAACATAGAAATATTAAATATTGCCACTGCGTATCAATGTGAAACCAAACCATGCGTGAAAATAAAGGTGCCTTGGCCTTGAACAACTACCGACATTTTTGAAGATAAGTACCGACGTATCCATTCACGTCACTTCGTCGGAAACAAGCAATGAGAATTCTCATTGTATAGGTAAGTTTCACCTGAAATATATATTATTTATTTATTTTTAACACGATTTAAGTCTTTAAGAACAATTTCAATCTTTCGTCGTTTTATTGAAAACCAAATCTCAAAAATAAAATCCGACTTTGTCCGCCTTTCTGATCTTATTTGTGTTGTAAATGAAAGCAGCCTGACAATTTAGTAGAGGTTGTCTTTTTCTATTTTGCCATATTTAATGCAACATAAACTGTTTCTTTTTATGTACCACTATGTTATTGAAGGATGTCTATGAAATTGTTTGTACTTGTGTTTTAACGTTACAATTTTAAGCTTACAGTACTTACGACAATCCGCCGCGTTTACACGCTCCACCTACAACATATTATATCGTTTTAGCTACTTTTACACATAAAGCGCCATCCAGGCCTTGGCTAAATATGTACAAACCTGAAGAGTTCCAAAGAAAAAGAAAACAGCACTGCATACATAGAGCATACTTTGTCAGGCGTAAGGCACTACACTCACACGAAGATCGGTCACAAGACTGTTTTTCGAAAGAGTTTCTTGGCACTATTTACGCTCCGCACAAGCAACTAATGCAACGAAATTATCCACGCGATAATGATGTTGGGTTTGACATGAAGTAAGTTGTAATCCTGCGTTCCTCATCGATAAACTACATTTATTTTTTATTCTAAATTCACTGATTCTTTATTACCTATATGCTTTGTTATCGTTGACTTCGTTCTATAGCTACAATTTATTGTTTACACTATGGTACACTACAGTTTTTTTTATTTACTTATATAAGAAAACAACAGTTTATTTCAAAGAAATTATATGAACAAAACATTTTTAAGAACACTATTGAACACATGTGTATAAATGAACATAAACATTATTATTGACCGGAAAATTTAATTTCCTTTACAAATAACTACCATTTTCTTATCGACACGTCCGCCATTCGGCTATTTGGCGTTACGGCACGTGACGCAAATCGAAAAGATTGTCCCTGATCGTTTCAAATTACTTTTTATCGAAACATACAAAGGTGGTTATAAAAATTGGTGGTGTAAAATTTGATTAGTTTTTATTATTTATGGTCAACGCTTAAACACAATACATTCCATCGATTGTCTGCTCTTTGATCCAGTCGATGTACTTGTTCACGATGGTGTACACGCCTGCCGAAAGAGAAAATTAAAAATCAGTGCCTCATTTATGAATTTTCACTACTATAAATAATAGCATTAATTTCAGATGCATTAGTTTTGTAAAAAAACCACTACTAGACAGTAATACCTAAATGTGAAACAATAATTCCAAATGTCCTTATTGTAAATTCTAACAAATAACACTTGAATTAAAGTCCAATATGAAAAAGTTGACCTTACTGGTGATGCAGGTAGATTAGCGAAGAATATTATCACAACTCTTTCAAATAATATGAAATCCCCACGTGGGTACATCGGGCCGGTGGACTGTGATTGAATCTTTTACCTTTTTATGACATAGAGTAACCCCGTGTTAAGTCTTACCTGGATAATCCGGCATTGCACAGTCAATACCCCAAGATACAATACCTTAAACATAAATAAATTAGTCGTATTAGTTACCATGCTTTTTTTCTTTGAAACATATCCTAATTTTTTTCATTGACTGACATTTGACATCTGAATTTTTATTGCTACAGTATTAAATACAAGATGTAACGCCTGTTTCCTTCAGCTTGTTACTAAAGATACTCACCGACTTGGTACCACTTTCTGTTGGTCGTTCGTGAATGTGTAGCAAACAGGGGACCTCCGCTATCGCCCTGTGCGGCATTAAAGAAATTACAATTACTATCGACTAATAACGAATTAGATTCGGATGTACATACAAAATTTTATGAACTTTCTACAATAGCTTGGGGAAATTAAAAATAGTAATCATAATCAAGCATTCGCTACGTTCGACTCTATAAAGAATTCGATGGACCGAAGCAGTAATAAATTATAAATATGGACGCAACTTGCGTAACTCAGTTTTTTTCTGCTAGGAAAATCAAACGAATGCAGCTTAAAACTGAGCCTCAAGTTAAACGTTGTAAGAGGTTTTTCAAAATAAATAATTAATTTAGTATACGTAATTGGAAAACACAGTGAAATTTATCGTTTGGCTATTTTATTCGTAATCCGTTTTGTATTGAGAAAGCTTGAAAGTGAGAACGGTGTCGTAAACTTGTTCTTTATTAAGTTCTAACATTCAACTAAACTTAAACTTGAAAATGAAATTGATTTCTCATAATGAACGACTCGTCATTAAGTCCTTTTTTTTAAACCGTTGGTACAAAATTTACTAACATTTCAAAGTAAACATATGCACTGAAAGCACGGACCAGAAAGTTGAAGTTGACATGCCTTGACAGATCATTTCTTAAGTTGTTACTGTTATTGGCAAACGATGCACTATTTTTCATGTCCGTTAGGCATGATCAATATACAACTTATGTACATTTCTGAATCTATGTTTTCTTCTGTGAATTAAAACTTACTTGGCAAGCATCCTTGCCCAGGCTGTAGGCACACATCATTGTGTCGGTGACAAGATTATCTCTATATATCGCTGATTTCCGACACTTTTCACCATCAACCATCTTCACTTTAGTTTCAAGTAAATATCTCGATGACGTCATAGCACCTTGGCGTGTCTTTCCCCAACCAGCCACAGTTAGGGCAAAGTTTTTAAAATCCATATCTGTGAATAGAAGTGTCAACAGGGTTAAAGCAGAATACTAGAGTCGTGGAAAACTGCGGCATTTATGATAAACTAGCGCTTTTTCACTGCCATGACTTACTACGACGTACTTTCCTTTTATTACTAAAATTTGTTTTTTATTGTAAGTGGTTCAATGTACTAATGATAGTGTTAGTTTTAGTTGATCTTAGTAACTAAGTTCTCATGAATGTGAATATCTAACAGTATGTCCATACACGGTGGATGAATTAACCAACCTGATTTTATTAGTTTCTCTTGTGAAGTTAGCAAGTAGGTAAGTCAGGATTTCAAACGAAAGCAGTTGTAATTAACACAAATAATAACAGCTGATTTTATTTTCTTACCTGCAGTAGGTAAGCATATGGGATGCACTTTATCAGAAAAATGGAGCTTTTTATTTAACGTCAGAATTGCTATATCGTTGATGTCCCTTACTGCGTTTGAAGTGAACTCAGGATGCTTAACACCATTTGTCACTCTAAGAACTTGAAATGATGTATCCAATCTATCATGCATCCCTACGTTTACTGTTAAGTCTCGATAGTGAACTCTGCGGAAAATGGCAAAATTAGTGTATATGAAATGTGTCTGAAAAGCAACACTGTACAAGAAAATAGTGCCTTGGAGTTTTGAAGATAATCAATAGCAAATTAGCGCTTTATAGTTTCAATGACTCAACGTAAATGTGTTTACTTAAAAAAATAATGCTAACCCAAACGTGATACAATGGCCAGCAGTGAGAATATGAATGTCGGTTATAATGGCCCCTCCACAATGCAGTTTTGGACCCAACATCAGAGATACGAGCCATGGATACTGATGCGGCTGTACTGTAGTACCACCTACTATACGCCTGTTGCTGCCAGCTACGCCACATTCTAAAACACAATCAAGCATAAGTTTTAAATAATTCCCTTCGTCATTTTAAGTACAATACTAAGTCGCGCGTTGGAATTTAGTGGTACGGAATTATTTGCCTCAAATTTAACGAAATTAGAATTGAAACGATTGTAATTTGTAACATGTAAATTTGCATTTTTTATTCTTCCTCGTCACCGCTTGAAGTTACATGAAATACTTATAAACAGAACCTAACATTTCTAAATTCCCATTTTCAATTCTTTTTTTTTCCTTACTCACCACATGACCTGTTCACTTTTTGTCCATTTACCTGTTCCACAAATTTTTTTTATGTAATGATATCAATAAATACACACATCATTAAGTAAACTAATGCATGTTATTATTGTTTTACTCACCAATATGGTTCCTAAACAAAGTATAAACCAAATCTGTTTCATTTTATAGGCGTATTTGGGTTCACGTAATTTTTTGGGAAAAAAACCATCATCATCAATATATCGGATCGTGTTTATATCGGCAATAAAACTCCAGTGCACGCGCAAATTTTAATTAAAATCTTATATTCACATCGTAGCGCAAACGACTGTTGTAGCAATAGCATTTGGAATTGAAATTTTAATTGAATTAATCAGTTTTTCATGTTTTTTTCTTTTATAACGATTGTGTGGTTTGGTGCGGTTGATATGCTAACGCATGTAAATAATTGATTTGATTGAACACTTAGCTAGCTTTGCACAGTGGCATGTCCACTGGTATAATTTTTGCAATTTTTTTCAGACTATTTTTATTTATTTGACGTGCATACCTGTCCAGGTTTAGCTACACGTATCATACACCTATGTTTTTGGGAGTTTTCAAGCAGACTAGGAAGTTTAAGCAAGTACTTTAGGTATTTTTTGTTATTACATTTGACAACTTCAGTACTGACATCGGCTGCAAGGGCTTCTTCTTTTTCTTTCCACACTTTGCGTCTACGGCAAAGCAGTTAACAAAATTAAATCCACCAATTGTCAAATTTTGCATCTCGTGGAATTCATCTGAATTATGGAAATCTCGCTACCTAACACCTAAACGCCTTATGACTTATATCATTATGTTTTTCAGTATTATTATTGATACTAAATGTTTAAAAATGTACATACATAATTTTATAATACTTGATAAATATCACTTATTACCTTTCGCGTTAATTCGTTATTGAAATAAATTTTTGAAATACATAGTTGGGAAATACTTGCGATTTCTTCCTCATTTATACACGGTGTAAAAACATCCTCAACAAATTCAAAATATACGCATTGTGTACATTAAATTAAAACACATTAAGCCGTTTTTTAACACCTCAGTATTAAAAAACGGCTGTTACTTATGACGCCCAATGTAACGCGTGTAATAGAGTGCATGAGTGTGAGTGTCTTCAATCCGCGTTCAGTCTGATCGAGTACGTACCGAGCGCTATGGCTCCAATGAACACTACGTCAACTTTATTTTATGGTCAGTTTTTTTATTTTTTTAAACAGCAACATATTTATTAACTAATATTATGCTCCCAGAATTTTTGAAAAAGGCACAAATAAAAAACAAAATTCAAAAAAAACAGAAAAAGGAATTTGATGAAAAAATAAAGAAACAAAAACAAAATAAAAACAGAACAGGCGGGTCTACTCTCGATCTCCGTCCGACATCCGTCCGAAACAATTACAGTCAAATAAGTAACACTCAACAAAATTAAAAGACAAGTATCAAGTATGAAGCTTCATTCGCATCACGCGTCTTTTCATTTCAAGTATTGCTTATTTGGCAGCAATTGTTTCGGGCGGATGTCGGACGGAGATTGAGAGTAGCCCCCAGGTACAAAAATTACGGTAGCGTAGTGTTCATTAGATTGGTAAACTTTGACTGCCGTTCGCACTTCCAAGCGTGGGTTTTTTCACATCCTATCGAGAATGGTACTATAATGCTCTCGGATGTATAATCCCGTGAAGTCTAAGTACCTCTGAGATATTGCCATGAGCCATGTTCACACAGTCGCGGGCACTAACTTGTGGCAGTTTATTTAATTTCCGTCATGTTAATCCACAAGACATCATAAAAGCCTTTAAATCAATACATGTTAAAAAAACTGAAGATATCTGGGGCATACCAACTAAAGCTATAGACTTAGTTATTGATCTAATTTCCCCACATTTAGCTGTAGCTTTCAATAGGTGCGTTGACAAAGGTGTTTTTCCCGATTTAATGAAATACACAAGGTTATTCCCTTATTCAAAAGTGGTAGGAAAGTTGATCCTAGCAACTATAGGCCCATTTCTATTTTACCAGCTTTAAGTAAAATATTCGAAAAGGTTATGCTGACTCAATTACTGCCCTATTTCGGTAGGAATCATATTTTTCATAGTGAACAATACGGGTTTACTAGTGGTAGATCGACTAGGGATGCGGGGGTAGCGTTACTAAAACACATCTTTGATGCTTGGGAAAGGTCCCAGAACGCTATTGGTGTTTTCTGTGACCTCTCAAAGGCATTTGATTGCGTTGATCATATTACTCTTATTAGGAAGCTGGAACATTACGGTGTAAATGGCAAGGCGTCGAAACTTGTCTCGTCATATCTCAATGGTAGAATTCAGAAAGTAGACATAAATGGTGTGACTTCTTTGGGTTCTCCGGTAAAAATGGGTGTTCCGCAGGGCTCAATGCTTGGGCCTTTTTTATTTCTGATTTATATTAATGATCTGCCATTCTTTGTTAAGGACCATTACGAAATAGTGTTGTTTGCTGATGACACATCCTTGATTTTTAAAACAGACAAACATGACATTATGTATGACCATATTAATGCTACCCTCTCTAAGGTAGTTTATTGGTTTAATGCTAACATTTTTTTGCTTAATGCCAAGAAGACAAAATGTGTTAAATTTGAATTACTTAACGTAAAATCGACTAGTCCAAGCATAGAAATAAACGGAGAAAAGTTAGACTTTGTTAATAAAGCAGTCTTCTTGGGAGTGACCTTAGATAGTAAACTTCAATGGTTTCCACATATATCTTCCCTGGCCAGCAGATTAAGCTCCGCTGCATACGCAGTCCGCAGAATACGTGAGCTTACCGATGTTAGTACTGCTAGACTAGTTTACTTTAGTTACTTCCATAGTATAATGTCCTACGGGATTCTCATGTGGGGTAAAGTGGCAGATATTCAAACCATATTTGTATTGCAAAAACGAGCGATTCGTTCTGTGTACCGTCTAGGCTCTCGGGTTTATCTCAGAGAAAAGTTTAAGGTGACTGGTATCATGACTGTGGCATCACAATACATTTACTCAAATATTTTATATGCCCGTAAAAATATACATAATTTAAATAAGAAAGAAGATATCCATAATATTAACCTTAGAGCAAAATCCAAACTCATGGTACCACGATTTCGTTTAACCAAGGTAAACAACTCTTTTATGGGGAACTGTATACGTTTTTACAATAAGATTCCGGAGCATATATTAAGTTTATCATTTCCTAAGTTTAAAAACTACATTAAAAATATTTTGATCGATAAATCATATTACAAAATTGAAGACTACGTGTTAGATAAAGATGTATGGAAAGACGACATGGCTCCAGAATCCACACAAATTTGATTCAAAGCGTATTCCATACCATTTAAGTTTATTTGAAAAGAGCAATCCCTAGAGTTTCTTACTCGTTCTATTCAGGGAGGTCAGCGTAGTGAACGAGCAGTAGCTTAAATGTGGCGTTTTCAAGTGTAAATTTATTTTACCTATGGAATAAATAATCTTTGACTTTGACTTTGACTTTGACTGAATGCCAAGACTACTTCGTAAGGTCTTTTCATACAACACTTAACACAGAAAATAGAAACACTACGCAACGGTAAACGTAGATAACGTGACATCAACGAACAAAGCGCAAAAAAAATCCAGGTGAGATTTGAATCTCCGTCGCCACCCATGTGCCTATTGCGCACCCCTCTAAAGCAGTGTGCGCGTCTGTCGTCGAAATTCAGTTCGTTTTTCTAATTTTCTGTATTACAATTTTATTAAAGACAAAATAAAATACCCTGTACTTAAGTTTATTTAGTTTTTAGTTTTTAGACGTGCTGAGTATCACAAATGAGCGCTCACGTCTAAGGCCTTATTCATAGTGGCGGCGGGCGCGGGAGCGGGCGCGGGCGCGTGTGAGTCAAATGTACGTAGACGCTCGTTGCGTTCACCTGTGAGGTGGGTGCGGGCGCGACGGCTCGTGTGATCTATTGGCTACGTCCGCCTTTACTATTCACAGTGCATAGTCTAGTGTCTGTTTGTAACTTCGACGTGTGGATCTAACGATTTTAGTCGCTTCGGCTCTGTGAAAGGGCAGACGCCAAGACCCGCGCGCCCGCGCCTGCACTCTGAATGAACCTTAAGTTCGTTGGCACTTAGGGCACAACTAGATCAAGCGTTCATTTGTATGTGTGCACTGCATTGCTTATTGTCGGTCTCATCATGTGTGTGTTGGATATTAATTGTAATTTTATTATTTTTGTATTTTAAATGCCTGGTTTGCTTAGAAATTAAGTTTAAATATAATAAAATAAAATAGTTTTAGTAGTAAAAAAAACTGAAAAAAACTTTGATCCTCAATATCTGCTTAATAATCTAGACACTGAACCGTTGTTATCCTAAGCAGCATAGAGTTGTATTGAAATCTCAAGTATCAAGCTCATAAATAAATTTCAATTCTTATTTAAATGGCAAAGCATGTTTTTTTGTTCTACTGTTGTCTATAAGCTATTTAATTATTTCTAATGAAATTGCTGACACAGTTGTTCTTTTTAACAAATAATATGTAAAAAAATAAAGTAATATGTAAGAAAGTTGAAGTGTTTTCAGATTGGTGTCGAAACAATAATATGTCGCTTAAAGTTAGCAAGTGTCATCTACTAACATTAACACGTAAAAAAACCCTATACAATGTACCTAGTACTTACTTGGTACTTGATGTAACGGCCTGGTGTCCGCAACTCGATGTCAGGCGCCAATTTTGCGTGTGGTGGATGCAGGGTCCTATTCGAGCCACCCAAGCTTCTTCAGGAATCTCAGCAACCTCCTCCCCAGTATGCTGAAGACTTCGGGGAGCGACCTCGGCACTCCAAGGTACTTTGTCCCGTAGTTGGCCACACAGGTGCATAGAGGGCTGTTTGTGATAATTAAATTGAAAAGGTGGTTATTGCGTTGACCATGAATCGTTACGGCGGCAATTAGAGTGCGAAGCTCTTGCTTTTTAAGTTTGATTAATTTTCTGGATGGCGCTGAGCGTTGCTGTCTATAAACCGTAAGGGTTGTTCGTGTTTATTATGAGAAGATTTTGTACATTATTTATTTATTATCTTTATTATTATGACATTATTATAGAAGAAACATATTATGTCCTTTAATCCACTGTACAGTAACATGTTTGTGTACACATACCTCCATGAGTGCTTGATCGCATTCATAAATAAGCTCTGTGTTAATGTCATAAGTGCTCAGTGCTTGAAATACTGACATACTGTCGGAGAGTATTCCGATGGAGCGATTCTTTGCTCTTCTAGTATAAATAACGTGGAATTAAAACGCGAGACAGTAATAAAAAATGCGGAAGTGTGGATTGAGTCCAATCTCTCTTTTACACAGCATTATGACCAGTGTCAAAGTTTATACTATTTAATTTAAAAAAGTGTAATAAAACTATGGGTTTTCAAATGAGGTGCAGCCATTCAGAAATCCAAGCAGCATTGTTGTTTTATTTAATGCATTGATACGAAGTGTGTTGAAGTATCTACTGTTCAGTGATTTGGTCTCCATATTACGATCAACATAAAAATAGGATCGCATCTTTACAGAAGCGATTCAAAAGACATATAAGTACTAAAATGAGTCTGATATACGTATTAAACCCATTTTAGTACTTAAATGTCTCAAGACCCAATCTTCATATGATTATAGCCTACGGGCTTTCATCATATGAAGATAGGTTAAGGTATTTTAAAATTGACACCTTAGAGAGTAGATGCTCTTCGTACAGCTTTGCCGTATTATGGTATAAATTAGTTAACTCAGTGTAGGATACTAGTGAATTGTTAGATCAGGTTCGGTTCATGATTAGGAACTACCGCACGCAAAAACTTTTTCATTTGCCAGTAACAACATACAACGTGTTGTACAATTAACCGTTGTTCGTATGTGCAGAAATTATAATAAGGTTAGCACTGAGGTAAGTATATTCCACTAATCTTTAAAATCATTTATGGCATTTTTGAGGTCTCACAGTATGTTTCAATGTGCATTAATTTTTCTTATCTTTTGTAGATTTTTTATTTATGATTTTCTCGAAGTTGTCTTTTTTAAAATTTCATAAAAGTTCATTTTTATTTCTAAATAGGATATTTCATTCAATCTATTTCATTTCAATGTTGTGCTCAATAGCTTGTTGTCAATAGTCAATGGTCGGAATAGGTAGACTATACCTAAACTTCGAGTTACAGATACGGAAATTGTCGACTTCCAATAACATTTATTTGTTCCCGACTTTTTTGGTATTCGGAACATTACTTAAGTACATTAAAAATTAACGTTATTTGGGATAAGTAGGTAGACTTTGTTTATCTAAACTTCGCAATCACCAAATTTTCGGATTATTTATGAATAAAAAAATAGTTTGACTCAATACATGTAATTAGAATTATTAAGATGTGTATTCCAAACGTATTATTGATCCTAAGTCTGTCGGTTGCATCAAATCTTTGTAAACACCTTAGTTATCGCGTGTAATATTTTTTTGAAAACTGCATTTCTTTTTCTAAGAAAACAAATGAGTTTGGACATTATAAATAGGCAAATTAATTCCATACAAATACACTTAAAGTTGATAAAAACAACAAAAGCAAAATAAATACAGTTTAAAATAGTTTAAATAATGTGACCTAAATAAAGTTATTGCAAATAAGTTCTGAGACTTTTTTCTGTCGTATGATAAACAAGTGGCATGTAAAAAATGTCACGTGAATAAAATAAGCAAATATTAGCAATAAACTCTTTTTATATACTTTCAATATTAAATCTTGCCAGTTTTCTATACAGGGGGAAAACAGTATCCGCGAGTTCAAGCCAAATACGTCAGGAGAAGCAGAATGTAGTCCATTATTAAAAGTCAGGTTCAAAACAAAGGATCCACAAAGTAAAACACTTGCGTACTCCAAGACCAAGAAGACTAGAGTGGGTGCTTTGCTGCTTACACTAAGATAATTTGGCTTCGCTCTATTATTCATATATGTAAGATAGTTTGGCTTATTTCGTTGTGTCGTACAGAAATATCGTTTACTAAAGCGATATAGTAAACGATGTCGAGCTGGGAAGTGAAGGATACGGCTTCCTTACATTTCCTTTTCCTAGCGCGATATAACTGTCTTTCTTTGTACTGTAGAAACCAAGAAAGTCGTTACCTGCTTTAGTAACTTTTATGGTTGTTAGTCAGAGGCCTATTGTTTATAAAATTGTTTATTTAACAAAAGGTCAGTACCTGCTCGTACCTTATCGGTAAGTGAGAGAGAGAGAGAGAGAGAGAGCGCAATATCGCAGTCCCGCTCCCATAATAGATAGATATATGACCGAGTCTAGAGCGAAATAATCTTACCACAATGGTCTTTTTTATAATATGACATGAAAATCGATTCAGAAAGTTAAAACATATACATAGAAGTAGGTACACAAAGAGTCGATGCGATAGTTTTAGGATCCCGGAGGAATGTCCATAAGTCAACGGTATGTTTGAAATAAATACTTAACAATTCTGATTGCAAGTAGTAACTAAGAATTCATTTTATCGAAATTTTCTTAAATACTCCGAAAAGTGGTCTCAAAGTCAAACAACTCGTCGCAAAGTTTAGATAAATATAGTCTACCTACCCTATGCCTATACATACCCTACTTTAATTTTTTACTGTATACTTGAGGGATGTCCCGAATCCCGAAAAAGTCCGGAACAAATAAATGTTGTCTTACGGAAGTCTCCAATTTTCCGTCTCTGTTCCTCAAAGTTTTGGTAAATATAGTCTATCTATTCCGACCAATGGTTATAGTATTAGAGTTAAGTACCTATCGTACATGGTTAGAGTACTGTTATTGTGACTAAATAATAAATAAAGAAGAATACATACATGTATAAATATACTAATATAATAATAACGCACATACTCAACATAGTACTAGGGAAACCCTGTCCTGCGGGTGCCATGGACACACACATATACAACCACTGATTATACCCAAACTCACGAGAGAAATAAATGTAGGTCATACAAATATTTCTCCCTGCCCGGGAATCGAACCTGGGACTTCTGCGTGGCAGTCCGGCATGGTAACCGTTCGGCCACAGAGGCAGTTAAAAGTTTATAAGTGTGTAATATAAATATAAATATACTATACTGTATATGCACGAATCTCAATACGTTACCAATAGAATTTTACATACAAAACTAAGTTCAAGTTCTTATTTTGCAACTATGTGAACAATAGAACCAATTACCCTTATATATACAGAAAATATTGCTAAGGCAGCAGTGAGCGTCAGGGGTTAGATCAATTACAAAAAATCGAAAACCAAAAATGACTGTGTCACCAGAGAAATTTTTATCATCTGAAACCGAATGGGATTCGAATAATATTACCAAAAGAGAACATCACGTGACCAATAACCTTGATACAATCATAAACGCAAAATGTATTGGAACAGATTATTCGTACAAACATGAAATAGTATGGATAAACGCCATTGGATTCTTAATTTTACATATACTCGGCTTATGGGGCCTGGCCATTGCTCTTACTGGAGGAATAACGTTCAAAACATTTATATGGTGTAAGTAAAACCTAAATTTCTTTGATGATTTCTGTAATTTTACAATAAACTTTCTAACGAACATGTATTACTTCTATTTTCCAGTCGTAATCGTACTATTGTTAGCTACAGAGGGCGTTACAATAGGTGCTCATCGATTATATACGCATAAAACTTTTAAAGCAAAGCCGGCTTTAAGAGCTATTCTATTAATTATGCAAACCATGGCAGGACAGGTAACTACTACAAATTACCACAACACTTTACTATAAGTATTTGTAATGCACCTTTCTTTCTATAAAACAAGGCAGTATTAGCATAGTAGGGAGAACTCTTGGGCACCGCTGAGTCTTCATATGTACCTTCACTGGAACACATAACTATGTATTAGTTCATAGAAATATGTATATCTCTTTCTACTTCTAGTTTTCGTAATGCATTTTCTTTCTCAGAACTCAATGTTCATCTGGTGTCGTGATCACCGCCTCCACCACCGCTACTCCGACACCGACGGTGATCCTCACAACTCTAAGCGTGGATTTTTCTTCTGCCATATCGGCTGGCTCATGTCGAAAAAACATCCCTACGTCATTGAGCTTGGGAGAAGAATCGATATGACTGACTTACAAGCTGACTGGATGGTTATGTTTCAGAAAAAGTAATTTCATTAGAATTTATTGTAAAGATTATATTGTATTACTTTTATTGATGTAGTCGATAAACAATTCCTTTGTTATATTTCAGATACTATTACTATTTGTACTTAATTTTCGCTATCCTAATACCTGCGTGGGTGCCCGTTTATTTCTTTGGTGAATCTTGGCTAAACTCTATCCTCTTCGTCTACGTTTTCCGCTACATCTTCGAGCTCAATGGTACATGGCTCGTCAACAGCGCTGCGCATCTCTGGGGCACAAGACCTTACGATAAGTTAGTACAAAATTACCTTGGTGATTATCATAGCTCCTACCACTTAATGTGTTAGTTTGGGAAGGGAGAGTTTGAAGGTTAGATAGATAGATAAAAACTTTATTCACTTCCATGACAACTTATTTACTAGGATCAACTAAAACTAACACTATATTTACTGTATTAAACCACTTAAAAATAATAGCAGAAGGAACGTACAATTTTACATAGAATTAAAGTAAAATAAACATTTTGGAAAATCATGGCACTGAAAAGGCACTGGCTCAGTATAAATGCCGCAGTTGACCACGACGCTGGTATTCGATTAGGACCCTTTGAAAAAGACGCTTCTCACCATTTCAGACAACCATTTGGCGTATTGTTTAATTTAAATAGAGATTACCTACATTTATATTTTTATGACGTGTGTGGGAGTGTGCGTGTGTGTTTGTGTGTGTCGGTGTGTGCGTACGTGTGCCTGTCCGTGTATATGGGTATGTGCGTGTATACGCGCACGTGAGCGTGCTTGCATTTGTGTGCGCATACGTTTATATCAACATTTAATTTTGATGTTACAAGATAGATACTAACAAGATAGCAACCAAATTTTAAAAGCGGTAATGTTATAGTTAGATAAAGATAACTAAGTCTGGCGAATTGCATTATTGATTTTATGTGACAAAGCCTGTTACTGATTTATATTTGTGTCTAACTGACGAAGCTTACGTTGCGGATTGACATTTGTATTTATAATTGTATTTATAATATTATTATTTGTATCTAAAAAAAATTAAATTTTATTAAATCAAAAAAATAAGAAATGAAATTTATGTATTTATATTGAGATTATGTACATACAATAACTAGCGTTTGTATGCGTCTAATCTAAAAAAATACTTATTAACCTGACTAATTAATTTTATAATAAATATGTTTGTTTCTAATTGTGTTAGTGGTCAGTTTTATTCATATTATAGAGTAAATTAAAAAACCGCTAATATATTTCCAGGAATCTTCAACCAGTGGAATCCTGGTTCGTGTCATTCATCAGCCTGGGCGAGGGCTGGCACAATTACCACCATGCATTCCCCTGGGACTACAAATGCGCTGAACTCTCGGAACTATTCAATTACTCTGCAAAAATTATAAAATTCTTCGAAACTATTGGATGGGCATCCGATTTGAAAGTCGCTTCTCCGGAACTGGTAAGACATTATTTTGACGGTTTAAACCACCCGGAGGTAATTTTCTTATCTTTTAGTGTCTTCTAAATAATCTCGGTTTGTTAACACTTTGCTATTAATTGTCCGGGATATACATTTAGGTTGAAACAAGATTTCATATGTTATCGGCAATGTATAATCCGGTACTCTATACAATACCTCGGTATTCTATGTATTATATAAAATTATATTATAGTAGCAACGAAAATATTGATACACTAAATAACATCATCATCATCATATCAACCGTAAGACTTCCACTGCTGAACATAGGAATCTCCCAAAGATTTCCTGACTAGCGGTTGGACGCGACGTGCATCCATCGGTTATCCGCCGCCCACTATACATGCAAACTACATAAATCAAACTTAACATGTTGAATGCATTTAGCAAAACTATTATACTTATGAATTATGTAATTGTCTGATATCTGAAAGTAAATCCAATCATTATTTGACTACAGAAATTTAAACTCATCTTTATTGGAACCAACCACCTAGAAAACCCTTTCTTTGTTTAAAGTGCTGAATTGATTTACTTAATTTACTTAATATTTAATTTTTCGTTTTGTGTTTTCGATCCAGCTCGGAAACACTTACAAATTCGGTTCTGACACTCGCTAGCCGCGGCCGAGACACGCTCGTTTCGCTCATTGGGCTCGTGCAACTTTTTCATATACCTGCTAAAGCATTTTATACAGTACCTAGCTTTATATACAATGTCTAAATAATTTGTATAACAGTTACAAAGTAACAATAGAGATGTATTGTATAGAATGACTAAGTATTCGACATAATGACTGAATTATACATATTACCGTTAACATATACATTTGTCAAAACGGAATAAAACAACCGATTATATTATAGAAAATGAAATCGTTAATGTTTTCTACTCATAGGTTAACAGCAGAATCTCACGAGCTGGAGATGGTACTCACTACAAATTTGGTAACGATGAAGCAAAGGCGGCTGTACAAGTGATAGGACCCCTTCACCCTTTGAATCCCTTCTACAATGTTACTTATGAACCTCCTTCTGGTGTATTGAAACAAGAAGGTCTCCCACTTTACCACGAAAAAGACGTTTTCAATTTAGAGAATAACAGCTTGAAAAGCAGGAGTACTGTGATCGGCTAAATGCGAAATTAAATTGACGTAACTGCTGGCTCGACGAACTGCACAACGTGGCTCAACGGGGGCACATTGTAAAGACTCGTAACATGTATAAGTATTCAAAACATTATATGATAATAGAACACCTAGTTCTGTACACTAATTTATAGTTACTAAATAATATATTGTAACGTAGATGGTAAAATCTTTCAATCTACGTTTAAAATCGTATTACTAAAGTAAAACCCGGGCTTGCCGAAAATCATCGCCACGAAACTGTTTAAAAATAACCGTTTGTGGCTAAAGCTGATCAAGTCCCGATTGCACCAGTCGCGACACGCTTGACGGTGAATTAAGTACTGCATTATTAATTGTTTTAATCCAGTAATCAGTATCAATTCTTTTAATTTAATTTTTTTTATTGTTATTATTATATCATTATTTATTTAGATTCCTGCCTCTCCAAGGGCCTATAAGATTAATTTTGAATTGTTGTTATTGTTGTTATTATAATTATTGTTCCACTGTTGTTTTGTCTTTTGATTACCTGCGAGACAGGCCTAGCCTAGTGCAGGAATCATTACGCAATTCTCTCTGCTTGCGATTTACGCTACAATTAAGTTGTGTTCCTTGATTAAGTCAATTCATTTTAAATGTAATGTACCCGCACTATTTAATTGTGAAATAAATTATTTGTATTTATTTGTATTTTTTTTTTTTTTTTGTCTATATGCGTGTCTGTGCTTGTGTAATAAACAGTTTTCTTTCTTCTTTCTAAAGTAGGCTATTCACTGTTGTATACTATATTATAAGTTTTATAATTTATTTTAAAAGATATAAATACAAGTATATTATTTACTCCGTGATATTACTTCAAAACGACTAAGAACTGATCTAAGATTTTTTAATAAAAAACAAAATGAAAAGATTATTCCTTGTATTTCATTTATACCTAATTTTATGTAAATTTACGCTGTACGTGATCCAATAATAGGTCTTGACACATTTATTTACACTTATTTTATTTTATTGAAGAAGTAGAATATTTGAATAAATCTTTTTATTATTCCATTGACCTTACATGAACAAATGGTAATGTATTAGGTATAGTCAATAATCATGAATTTTCATTTGAATATACATGTAAATCGATATTTCGGGATCTTGATTATTTCGTTACCTAAATAAAGCCTGGTGGCGCTAAGTGAGTAAGCGACTTTGTTAACGACTACAAATATTTTGCAGCATAACTTCTTGTTACTTATAAAGTAATAATACTACATTAAACTCAAATACTAATTTTTAACCGTAGCTCCAACTGCAAGATCAATAACCTAAAAATATATGATAAGTACTTAGGGGTTTGCACATCGCTGCTTACTTCAGGGTGTCACGTTACTTCCGACACAAAAAGGGTCCGGGATATTTAAATCAACATTTAATTCTTTCGAAGTCCAGATCAGGGAGTTTTACTACCACTTGAGTGCTTTCGTGATGCGGATTCGTGACACGTTAAATAAAACGAGTTTGTACAAGCACAGAACTAAAAAGGAACCAAAATGTTTCTCACTTTAGTTTCGATCGAGACATGAGTTTCATGAAATTAGGGCAATTGGACAATTTTCAGGTGATAATTTTTATAATTTAAGTACTGAAGTAAATTACCGTTGTACCGAATTCGATTCCCTAGTTTTATTTTTCCTATGAGAGTAGAAAATCAAACCAAAGAAATCCGAAAATTGAAATAATTATAAAAAAATAATAATTTACAATTTCATTAAAAAAAAACTGTACATAAATTCACTACGGGTCGTGGTAACGACGTGCCCTAAGACTTTAGGTTTTCCGCTTCCGAGGATGGTACTCCCCTGTATGTTTGCCGGCGCAAAAGAAGGGCCACAGGACGAGCAGCAATTGGTAGTCGTTCAGCGGAAATGCTTCGTCCTAGCGCGGACGTAGTCAAGCTCCAGGTGTATGAACCCGAAGGAAGCTCAGCAAAGGTAGCTTTCCAATCCGAAGGTAGTTTTCCAGCCCGAAGGTAGTTTAATCCGAAGGTAACTCCCTAAAGCGGGAACTTTCACTTTCACAACTATTTAAGTACGTTTAATGCATATATTTAGTATATAGGTTTATTGTGATTGGGAACCAATAATCTTTGATTTACAATAAAATTTTGCACTTTTCAAAAAACGCGGCCAAGCCGAGCGTAAACGAGCTCTGAAGACATTCTGACGCTGTCTCTCATAGCTCGGCGGCCGGCAGCCGCCGCCGTCGCCGGTTTCAGTTCAGCGCCCTCCCCTCTCTGCGTCTCCGACATCATTCGAAAATGCAACGTAAGCTACCATAGATTTAACTAATTTTGTCTACGGTAAATCATGGTTTTAATGTTTTATGAATTTTGAAGTTGAATGTTGAAAATTGAATGTTGAAGTTTAATTTAGTATAGTACAGTCGTATCTTTGGGTAAGTACAATTGCACGTTCCAAATTGCAGTGGCGTGCACAAATAGGTAAGGAAGTTATCAAAACGGTATGTACCTATAGCTTTAGAGTAGAGTGGTCAAGAATTTCGTTTTAAGAACTTTCAAAAACGAATCTTTTACAGATCTCTATATTAACCTACTTCAGCTGTTATTATTATTTTTTAATGACATTCGACATTTTGCTTCAGAAAATAGTAGTTTATGTGACTGTTATGTAATGAAAGGCATTAAAAAACGTCTACGAGTGTATTAATGCCTAATTATGTACACTGATTTATATAAACTGTTTATCTACACACATATTATAAGCTCTCTGTAATGTGTTCAGGAACCGCATGTTACGACTGACGAAATTGCGGCAAATAAAAACTTTTCTCACGCATGTCACACAACCGTAGTTTTTATTTTTAATTCATAGACAAACTAGAATCGGCCCCTATTATCATATCGTTCGATATCAAATAACGTGTAAAATCGTCAAATATGTAGTTTGCTATTGACATTTCATTTGGAATAAAATTTCATCTCGACTGATATTAGAATTGAGGTCCAATCAAATTGTTTTGTTTTTCAAATATTTTCGAAATTTTAATGTATTAATAACATTGACTTACAATATTAATAACATCGAATTCGATGTTATTTTGAAGCAATAATAACATTTTGACGGATAAGAAATTTGTTCTAACAAAACAGTTTACCTTTAAGCTGGTTGTAATTTGCGGTTTTTGAAAACATTATAGAGAGTTTATGATATATGTGTAGATAAATAATATAACGAATGTAATCAAATCAAAAAAGATCTTCGCAGGGACAATACGCAGATTGTTTTATTTTGTTTGAAAACAGAATAGCAACCTCTACTATGTCCTGCAGACTTTTGTGATAACAACTGCTCTTTTTAATGTTAGTTTGTAACGAAAATGCCCTGCACTATATGTACAGGGTATATCTGTACTAAGAGCACCAGGGTCACAGAATTCCCTTTAGGGCACTTGCCAGAACACTTCAAGTAGAACCAGTTTAGAAAAGTTCACTTCCCAAACTGGTCCTACCGTGTATCAAACCCGGGACCTCCTCGTCCAGTGTCCACAGCGCAAACCGTAGGGCCACCACAGTCGTCAAAACTAAATAATAATGCTAATAATAACCATTTACTGTCATGTTTACATTGCGAATGTGATTCTTCTGGAATAGTATAGTATCGTAATTTCGTTCGAAATGATAATAAGAGAAGTGCAAACAGGGTCATGGGTAAATCATCATTCAATGACAAAATACATATCATGCAGTCAGTTCTTTCATCAAACAAGTCATGTCTAAAAAAGCGTTTTCTTCTAAATATACGTCAATATATTCCCATTTCATATTTATAACCACAACCTCTTTCACTGGCAAATCTTGACACACTGAATAAATCACCACTTGTCATCATCTGCAGCATCTGCTCGCCGAAATGCTAAAACGCTCCAATGTTCAAACGCTTTACCGAAAATGCCTTAACGGATTTAAATACGATAAGTGAACCAACGTGTACGTTTATTCCAATGCCTCGCCCTTCCACTGAACAGGTCTCTCAAATGCAGGTACACTGTAAACGCCTATTTCTCATTTATATTAATGATCTGCCATTCTTTATTAAGGACCATTGCGAAATAGTATTAGCCTTGGCCAAAAATATAGAGCACCCACGATAACTTACAGTTTTTTGGGGAATATGAAAATGAAATAATTTATACATGTTAATATTACTATTTATTAAATAAAAATCAATATTGTGTAGGTCCACCCTTTGTCTTAATTACGGTAGAAATTCTTTTTAGTAGAGAGCGGACAAGATTTTTGCAGTCTTCAGGACATATAGCGTTCCATTCTTGGCGCAGAAGGCGTTTTAGTTCTTCCTTTGTGTTTATTTAGTGACGCCTGACGTTGCGCTTTAATAAACCCCACAAATGTTCTATGGGGTTTAGGTCCGGAGACTGGGCAAGCCACTGTTCTTTTCAACAATGTTCTTTTCTCGAAACCATGTTGTAGTGTAGGCAGATTTATAACATGGCGTGTTATCCTGCTGGAATTTAACGCATTTCAATTTAACAGATTCCAGGACATTAACGTATTTTGAAGAGTTCATGCGGCCCTCGCACACGAACATTTCGCCAACTCCTGAATTAGTCATGCAGCCCCAGACCATTATGCTGCCTCCGCCGTGTTTTGCGGTTGGTACTACAGCCTGGACTATATTCTTCGCCTATCCGGCGGCGCACAAAAGTCACACCAGGTGTACCAAAAATCTAAAAATTAATAAAAAATAGAGACTTCGGAAATGTTAAATATTTTCGTCGTTGAATTTTATTTTAAAATCATATTGTTTGATATCTTTGGAACGTGAAATTGTCTAATACAAATTCTCAAAGTTTGACTCGTCTAACCACACGATATTTGACCAATCTTCTTCGGTGAAACTTATTTCTTTTTCTTCTTCTTTTCCGTTACATGTTTCTTTATTTACAGCCTTTCAGGCCAACTTCCTGAAGCCTTCTTCGAGTAGTGCGAGCAGAAATTGATTTCTTAATTTCGACTGAGAAGTTAATCTCATCAACTCTCATTAACTTTCGGTCCTCACGACCTGTGGTGGTGCGATTGCGCCCTGTTCTATATCTGTTCCTATAAGATCCAGTAGCGGCGAATCGCTCAATAGCATATTGCACAATTCGGCGCGAACATTTTGCAGTTTTAGAAATCTCTACCTGTGATTTACCGTGCTCATGCAGAAGCTGCGTCTGCACACGTTGTTCTTAACTAAGTTCGTTTCTTTTAGGCATATTGCAACAATGTCACTAAATGTAACTAAACAAAACACCAAAAGCGCACTAGACCACTGGATGTGCACGTAACGAGCGATAGTGGTGACCTGAGAAATACATACAAAAATTACAAATTTTATGGCACCAGGTGCTTTATTGGTGGTTGGTTGTTTTCAAACCTTTATAGTTGCCGAAAAAATAATCCTTAACAATAAGATCTGCTTTCTGCAATACTTATTGTGCACGTTCGAGATTTTTAGGGTGCTGAATACTTTTGGCCATGGCTGTACACATCCTTCATTTTTAAAACAGACACACATGACGTTAACTATGACCATATTAATGATACCCTGTCTAAGGGTTTATACAATAAATAACTGAAATTGTTTCATTTGAATTGTTGAATTGTTATTCGTCCAATACACTGACTGAACGTATTGAGGTGTTTTGGTAACAGCCAAAGTCAAAGTCATAGAATTATTTATTCCATAGGTAAAAACAATTTACACTTGAAAACGTCACATTTAAGCTACTGCTCGTTCACTACGTACAAACTTGTAAAAAACTGTTATAACCAATCTAGCCAAGGATGGGATTATGTTCCACTTTAAATATATTTTTGTATTAATTACTAGTTTTCTATTTAACATATTTTTCACGGTAATCACATTAATTCAATTTATCTAGTAGCAGTAGAGCTCCTTGTGACTGAGTTCGTCCAGGGTCCAGTACTGCTACCTTATCTATTTGTGCTGCCAAGCAGTAATATCAGCATTACTGTGTTCAGGTTTTGAAGGGCAAGAGCACTGGTGAAATTACAGGCACATGGGACTTATCAAGTTATGTCTCAAGTGGCACTGCAACTGTTATGGACAGGTGTGTAGCTTACCATCAGGCATACGATCTAGTTTGTCCCGTTCGTCAATATTATAAAAATGAAATATGTTACATAGAAATCTTCGAGTCATTCAAACATTTTATTAATATTGAATTATCGATCTAAAGGACATAATAATAATTATTCTTTGCTTGATCATGGATCTTAGTAGAAAACACATCTTAGAGTTTTTAATTAACAAACGTGAAATGGTAACATAAACGCACACCTTATGACTTCAGACAAAACAAATTCAGGGACTCCCCACAGGACTATCCACTATGCTGGGAAGTTGGCAATATCGATACAAATATTAAGTGCAATAGTAGCCAAAATAAACCAATGTCACTGTTTCTACATCAGAAAGTTTCGTACTTTTTTTAATCGCGTGCACAGAACTGATGCGATAAGGTGATGTACACAACCAAAAGCGCATCAAGCTGAACACTCTGAACTGTTGTTATAGTAAGCAGAACACTGTTGAATTTAAATCTCAAGTGTCAAGCACTGAAATAAATATATTTCAATTCTTATTTAAATGGCCAAGCATGTTTTTCTTTTCTGCTGTTGTCTGTAAGCAATTTAAAGATTTTTAATTAAATAGCTAACTCCGTTGCTCTTTTTACCAAACAATCTAAAAAACAACTATATGCACGAATCTCAATATGTTACCAATAATAGTCAATAGAAATTTACATACAAAACTAAGTTCAAGTTCTTGTTTTGCAACACATGTGAACAATAGAACCAATTACCCTTATATAAACTGAAAATATACCTCAGGCAGCAGTGAGCATCAGTGATTAGATCAATTACAAACAAATCGAAAACCAAAAATGACTGTGTCACCAGAGGAATTTTTATCACGTGATACCGAATGGGATTCGAATAATATTACCAAAAGAGAACTTCATGGGACCAAAAATCTTGATACGATCATAAACGCGAAGTGTATTGGAACAGATTATTCGTACAAACATGAAATAGTATGGAAAAACGCCATTGGATTTTTAATTTTACATATACTCGGCTTATGGGGCCTAGCCATTGCTCTAACTGGAGGGATTACGTTCAAAACATTTATATGGTGTAAGTAAAACCTATATTCCTTTAATGATTTCTTTAATTCTATAATAAACTTTCTAACAAACATGTATTACTTCTATTTTGCAGTCGTAATCGTAATATTCTTTGCAACGGAGGGCGTTACAATAGGCGCTCATCGATTATATACACATAGAACTTTTAAAGCAAAGCCGGCTTTAAGAGCTATTCTACTAATTATGCAAACCATGGCAGGACAGGTAACTACTACAAATTACCACGACATTTTACTATAGTTATTTGTAATTCTTGCTTATATTAAATTTTATTCACTTAGTGCCTAAATATCTACAGTTATTTGCATTTTGATTTTTGTTTTCTACGTAACATGTAACATATATACATATTTGAATTGTGGTGTTCAATATTATTATTATGACGGGGCATAACTGAATACCATCGAGGGCTATGTAATTAGCATAGTCCTCAAAGGCTGAGTCTTGGATTCTTTTGACATGTTGCTTCTGTTTATTTTTTTAATTTTTATTTTAATTGAATTTATTTTTATTAGTTTTGTTTGAAATCTACGCATATCAACTCAAGCCAATAGGCCGTACTTTTTATTCTTATTTTTATCCCTACTATGTTAATATTGCCTGGTATTAGCATAGTACGGAGAACGCTTAGGTACCGCTGAGCCTTCATATGTAGCTTCACTGGAACATATAATTATGTATCATAGAGATATGTATATCTCTTTCTTCCTCTAGTTTTCGTAATGCATTTTTTTCTCAGAACTCAATGTTCATCTGGTGTCGTGATCACCGCCTTCACCATCGCTACTCCGACACCGACGGTGATCCTCACAACTCTAAACGTGGATTTTTCTTCTGTCATATTGGCTGGCTCATGTCGAAAAAACATCCCTACGTCATTGAGCTTGGGAGAAGAATCGATATGACTGACTTACAAGCTGACTGGATGGTTATGTTTCAGAAAAAGTAAGTATTTCATCAGAATTTACTGTGAAGATGTTTACTGTGATGTTATATTACTTTTATTGATTTAGTCGACAAACCATTCTTCTGTTATTTTTCAGATACTATTACTATTTGTATTTAATTTTCGCTATTCTAATACCTGCGTGGGTGCCCGTCCATTTCTTTGGTGAATCTTGGCTAAACTCTATCCTCTTCGTCTACGTTTTCCGCTACATCTTCGAGCTCAATGGTACATGGCTCGTCAACAGCGCTGCGCATCTCTGGGGCACAAGACCTTTTGATAAGTTAGTACAAAATTACCTTGATAATTACCACTCCAACTCCTGAATGTGTATTTTGCGAACGGAGAGTTCGGAGGCTGAATTAATTCTATAATAAAAATTATGTTTGTTTCTAATTAATAAAACTAACCAATGTTATTTAGGTTTATCCTATAGTTTACTAAATATTTAATAGTAATACAGAATTTCTTCTGTATTCGTATTTATTAACAGGTAATTTACTGAGCTTATCTTAGCACTAGACTTGGAAATTTATTGCTGCTAATCATCTTTTTAATTGTAAATTAAAATATCGCTATAATATTTCCAGGAATCTCCAACCCGTGGAATCCTGGTTTGTGTCATTCATCAGCCTGGGCGAGGGCTGGCACAATTACCACCATGCATTCCCCTGGGACTACAAATGCGCTGAACTCTCAGAATTATTCAATTACTCTGCAAAAATCATAAAGTTCTTTGAAACTATTGGATGGGCATCCGATTTGAAAGTCGCTTCTCCGGAATTGGTGAGATACTGTTTTAATGGTTTGAACCCCTGAGCTCATTTGCTTGTCTTTTAGTGTTTTCTAAATAATCTCGGATTATCAACATTTTAGTACAACACCAGTTCGGAAAATGATCTATTTCAATCAGATTCTTGGATTTTTATAGCTCTTATACTGATTGTTCAGATCTTTCAGTTTGAAACACGGAAATTTATAAGTTTATTGTAGCGAAAATAAACGAACCAAAATATATTATAAAAAATTAAAATGTTAATTTCTTCCAACCACAGGTTAACAGCAGAATCTCACGAGCCGGTGACGGCACTCACTACAAATTTGGTAACGATGAAGCAAAGGCGGCTGTGAAAGCGATAGGACCGCTGCACCCTTTGAACCCCTCCTACAATGTCACCTATGATCCTCCTTCTGCTGTATTGAAACAAGAAGGTCTTCCACTTTACCACGAAAAGGACATTTTCAATTTACAGAATAACACCTTGAACAGCAGAACAAGTGTTACCGGCTAATTCTACTGGCACGATAAACTGTGCAACGTATGTGGAAATTGTATAGACTCTTAACATATACATAAATAATCTAACATAATATGATAATATCATACGAAATTATATAAATAATATATATTTAATAAATAATAGTGCAAAATCATTACGATCTGCTTTTAAATGTAATTGTAGTACTAAAGTAGGCTACTAGGTACACGCTATAGGTACTATAGCGTGAGTTTTATCTTTTATTTCATAATATATAAGTATATTATTTACTCCGTGATACTGCTTATAAGCGAGTAAGAACTGATACAAAATGTGTTAATAAACAACAAAACAAAATGACTATTCATTGTATTTCATTTATTCGTAATTTTATGTAAATTTATCCTGTACGTGATCCAATTGGTCTTCGTTAAAATTAACATATAACTGCCTCGGTGGCCGAACGGGTACCATGACAGGACTGCCACGCTGAGGTCCCAGGTTCGATTCCCGGGTCGGGAGAAATATTTATGTGGCCTATATTTATTTCTCTCGTGAGTTTGGGTGTAATTTGTGGTTGTCTATGTGTGTCCATGGCACCCGCGATACAGGGTTTCCCTATTGCGGGGCTATGTTGAGTGTGTGCGTTATCTACAAATTTAACTCTTATATCTACAAACCACGAACACAACTGGCGTGCTTTATGGTAGAAAAAAAGCAATAGGATATTTGACTTAAACTTTCTTATTACACTATTGAACTTACATGAACATAATACAACAGATGAACATTTATTAGATATAGTTATTATCCAGTACGATCCATATTGACACGAATATCATATACGAAATCAATTTTAGGTATAAACATCTGCGCAGACGAAGTCGCGGCTAAAAGCTATCATATTCTTTATGATGAATATATAATCTCTGTGCTGAGATTATTGTGTATTGAATTTTAAATTGTTATTTCTAGCTTTTTCCAATGGAGTATACTCAGCCTTTTGTCGAGCTCATGTAGGTATTGTCGTGCTCCTGTAGGTAAGGTATGTGATGGTAGAACCAATTTGGGAAATGAACTTATCTAAATTGGTTCTGGTCTGGGTGTTGCGGGAAATTTTAGTAGCAGTAATGTCAGCATTACTGTGTTTCGGTTTTGAAGGGTAAGGGTGCTGGTGAAATTACAGGCACTTGGGACTTTTCAACTTATGTCTAAGGGTGACGGGCGCAGTGGAAGTGCCACTCAGATCTTTGCGATTTAAAGCTCTGAGTGGCAGTACAACTTTTATGAACAGGCGTGTAGGTTACCATCAGGCGCACGATCTAGCTCATATTGTCAGTTGATATTATTAAAAAAATGCCCCAGAATGAATTCCGTTTCTCTGTACTCATTGTATAGGGAATTCTCTAGTTTGAGGCCAAACAATTGGTGTGGTTATCCGGGCACACTATTATGTGTAAGAAGAGATAAAAGGTTTTTTAATTTAAATAATATATTAGGTTGGTAGATTCAGTAAAGAACAATATAATACAAAAGTTCATTCTGTCTCCTAACCCGCATGTTTTTTCGTGTTTAAAAATTCTAGGTACAATCCAACTTAAATCAATAATTAACTCCGTGCTATAAAAAATACACATATTCAAGGTCACACCTAAAAACAACGACAGTCATCGCGAATATTTTCATAAATCCAAGATGCGTGGTCGGTGATTCTCGTGTACAGCGGTGTGATGGTCTGTTCACAAGACGACGATGATGTTATACCGATCAATTTGAAGGCTCCTCCGAAATTTGTTTGGGCCATGACTGGAGTTCCTATATCATCCTGTCGAAATAAAAAATATCAATGAATACATTGCTATGCTACATGAAACGTTATTAATGTCAAAACCAAAGGTAATATAACAAAATAATTTATTTCATAAGTAATATTTTACACTTCAAAACGTCATTTTTGAAGCTACTGCTCACTGTGCTGACTTCCCTGAGAAGAACGAGAAAAAATCTTTAGGGATTGCTCTTTTCAAATAAAATTAAATGGAAATACACTTTGAATAATACTTCAGTGGAATCTAGACTCATGTCGTGAAATTACTTTTATACTATATGCTCCGGAAACTTATTGTAAAAATGTATACAGTTCCCCGTAAAACAAGTTTCGTTTAACTAAGGTAAACGACCTTAGTTAAACGAAATCGTGGTACCATGAGTTTAGACTTAGTTCTAAGGTTAATATTATGGGCATCTTCTTTCTTATCGAAATTATGCATTATATAAACAAGCTAATTCAGAAGTTCATGTTTTGAGAAAAATGGATTAGAAAAATTTATAATTTTAGATGCTTACATAATATAATTTATTTTTTTGTTTTATGTTCCAGTTTTAAAGGAATTTTTTTTCTTAGTACTTTATCAATAATTGCATCTGTGCAAAAAAAAAATAAATAATACTGTGTAATATGTATCATTTCACTAATGTGACGAATACTTAAAAAAAACGAATATTGATACAAATCGAGTTAATGATATTTTTATTTTATATTTTTATAAATAGTAAAAGATGCCTATTTTATCATAGTTGTACACTATGAAGAAAAAATTTTTTTTTTACTTTAAGTAATCCTAAAAAAACAAATGAGAAAATACTTTTGAGACACCGAGTGAACTGTATCCAAAATGAAAAAGTGGAGTTCGCTACAGAACTTTAGGTATATTAAGACTGCTACTGACTATCATCAACCTATCTATACTTCCCACTACTAGTCACGAGTCTCCTCTCAGGCGACAGTTTAGGCCATAATTCGCCACACTAGTCCAATGTGGGTTAAGGACTTCACACGTTTTCCGAAGATTCACAATCCTTCTACGACGCGCAGGTTTCATCATGTTTACCTTCACCGAAAAGCTCATGGTAAATCTCAAATTAAATTTCGAAATTTTCGGTCCGGATTCGAACCCACAGTCTGTGCTTGAGAGGTGATAGATCAAAGCATTTGGCTATCAAAACAAAGTTATTGTGAGTATTTTCATACCTCACATATTATGCTTTTAACTCCCACAGGTCCCAGGCAGCCCTTATCAGGGGTCATAAATGAAGGATCAACTTCTTTCATACAAGTCTTTGTAGGTAGAGTCGGAAGAACCGCCACTCTGGGAGTGCACGAGTAATTTACGCCATCCACCCAACCGGCTACCCAAGCAACATGCAACCAGTCTTGTAGACCTAAAAACATAAATATCACAATAAATAAACGCTACACCAATGATCGTATTCTTGTTGTTAAAGTGCCTCTCCACTACTGGAGGTTGGCCGTCAATATGACAAATTTTTCTCTATCCATGGCCACAAGAAACAGTTGGTTGACTCGAAGTAAGATACTTCCAATGGAAAACTAATTATACTAACCCCGTCGAAAGAGGCTGACCCAATTATGACATTTTTATTTAAAAAATTTACCTCAAAAGTGTCTGGAATTACATATATTTGCCAAGTTTTATTGAAATCGGTTAATGGAAAGTGGGTGATATCCTAAAAACCGGATTCATCCCCTAATTTGTTACCCTTAGAAGTGGAATATTTTCTTGAAAATTAAATGGAACCACCACTAACATACCAAAACCTATCTTTATCTACTAACATACCTTTTCAACAAAAAAAGTGTTATAATATCTCTTTGGTAAAGGGTTGTCATGGAGTTGTTTGACAATAGTCGAAATTGATTTACAAATGTCGGAGTAATCAGCTTATTCCCAGTTGCCACCACTGGCTTTGTTCCCACTGGCGACAAACGGGAAAAAAAATCCCATATGTTACCCGCCCCCGTAGCATGACTGCTCATGATAGTCGTAACGCGCGCGATAAAATTGGAATAAGCGCGCGCTATTGCCTGTCTAAATCAGATCTAATTTAGATAGCCAATAGCGCGCGCTTATTTCAATTTTATCGCGCGCGTCGCGACTATCATGCGTAGCCGTGCTACGTGGATTGGTGGTGACAAACGGAACAAAAAATCTCAGTTGTTGTCAGTGGTGAGTCCTACTGGCGACAAACAGGAAAAAGAAATCCCATATGTTACAAATATGTGTATGGTGACAAACGGGGTAAACAATCTCAGTTGTTGCCAGTAGTGATTTCTACTGGCTAGAAATGGGAAAAATACCCATATGTTACCAGGTTGTAAAAAATGGGATAAAAAGATCTGTTGTTGCCACTGGCGACAAATGGAATTTAAGACATCCCAGTAGTTGCCAGTGGTAAAAAAACAAATTGAATAAAAAATCAAAACGGCGGCAATAAACGAACAGTAATTGGGATTGCAACAGTTCAGATTTTTTTTTCCATTTGTCACCACCAGGACACATGGAATTTTTTTCCCATTTGCTGCCAGGGTGAAAAAAGCCAGTAGTGACAACTGGAAATAATAATTGAGAAAATTCGTTGTTTCTTTTTTGAAATTTGTAAAAAACGTAATTTTTCCAGAAGTACTTACCTTCATTCGGCAGGCAAATGGGTGTTATAAACCGACTAAATGGAACCGCATGACTCAACCTGAGCAATGCAATGTCGTTACTTTTTACACTGGGAGAATAACCTGGATGTAGAAATACAGCATCCACTGTACTGTTCAGCGCCGGGTTTCCTTCTTCGCCACAACGGTCATATGATCCCAGTGTCACTATTATATCTTTGGCTTTTACGCTAGGGAATAAAATGTACATATTGTAAATAATATATTTTGCAACAAATTACCTTTATATTCTGCTACGAATGTACACTTGAACTTGAGTTGACATTTACAGGTTCCTACGACAAATCATTGAAATGTTACATTATGTAATTGACTAGAAACCAAACAAACACAAAAGAAATATTATTTATACTAAAGGTAGAATTATCTCCAAAAGGGATCTCTTCCAGTCAACCAAAGGCGATTTCAACCAACTTGCTATTGAATATCGCATGAAAAATGTTGTTGAAATTATCCCGTATGCAACGCGACATAACTGTTACGTAAACTGTCCCTCCTCCCGCTCCAAGAAAACTATTTCAGGAACCGACTCAGTTAAGCGGTAAGCCTGTTCGATGTTGATGAACATTAATATCTAATAATAATCTTAGACAAACCATTTTGAATAAAAATTAAGTACTAATAATCAAAGAATTATGGCGAACTATTTATTTATGGAATTCTTTCACGTCTTCAAATGTCATCATTACAAATTTAAATAATGGCACACCCCTGCAGGCCTTAGTGTAACAAGGACACATCTGGCAAAACTTCAGCAGTGAGGTTTAAAGATCTTTTAACGAAATAAGTCGATAATTTTTTGATATTTTTATTTACATTTAGTTATAAATTTTCAAATATAAAAAATATTTTTATGATTTTCACGCGACAAAAGCACTTTTGATGTATGATGACATTTTTGGCTGGCTTTACTATATTAAAGGCTTGTCTAAATCAAATATAAATAGCCATATTAAAATGAAATGGTTGGGATCGAAAACAAATAAAAATTAAAGATTACATATTACTAATTTGACATACCCATATAATGCTGAAGCAGAAGTGACTACGTGTCTGTCGGACAGTAAAGATCCTCCTAAAGATTTAGAGCCAATGTTAACCAGAGCTAGCCAGGGAAATTCGTGAGGAGAACCCAGGTCGCCCACGAGCCGTCCATTTATGTTGCTTTCAATTACGCTTTGATGTATGCTTATCCCACAACCTGGAAACAGTGAAACAAGGAACCTACAACGTTAGTTACGTACATGCATACTATCTTGTCTATTTCCCAAATGCGGATCATCACTTGCAACGACTTGATTTTGCTTTTTTTTTCTCTTTCTGCGGTCCTGATATTTTTCTACAAGCATATACGATGTTATTACTTTTATTTAATGAAAAAAATCGTACCCTGGATATAATAAATTCACATGTGATGATACAGTTCATACAACAAGAGTGCTTTTGTCACATGAAATTCATAAAAATAATGCGATCTATATGATACAGTTCTCCTATTTAAGCATAAAAAATATGTACTAATTTCAATCGTACCCTTTTTAAGCCTCTCTCTCTCTCTCTCTTTTTATTATCATTATTATCAAGAGTATTGCTTTATTTTACATATTTTTTAGTACTTATATAATTTCTTACTTCATGTGTAAGTGAGTGAGAGTGCGTGTAGATGTGTATGTTTGTGTGGGTGTGTGTGTGTGTGTGTGTGTGTGTGTGTGTGTGTGTGTGTGTGTGTGTGTGTGTGTGTGTGTATGCGCGCATGCGCGTGCGCGTGTGTGTGTATGTGTGCATGTTGTGGTTTACCTACGCATTTGTCATAAAAGTTTTTCAGTTTGATCATAGTTTACTTTCGACAACATAACTTTTACTGTACTTTTTAATGAGAATCTATTCAATTTTATAATGTCTACATTCTTGTTAAGGTTCCTATATAGGAAAAGACCTCTAAAGCTAAATTGTCTTTGCGCGAAATTTGTTCTAAATTGTGGAATAGGAATACATGGTCTTCTCTTGTATTCAGAACTGGGTGGCAAGCATGAACAATAACTTTTGTTCCATAACTATTTATAAATTCATCAGACTTTAGTTTTATACAAAAATAAACATATTTCAATATATCGCTCTAACAGGTAATAACTCTGTGTGGGATGGGTGGGAGTCCCCGCGGAGGCCGCAGCACGTATGAACTTACCTTGCTACCTAAAGTGCCAGTTAAGTAATACAAGAAAAACTTAGTTTATTTTTAGTAAATTTGTTGTTTTATAAAAAGTCATAGAACAAAAGTTGTAGTGTATGATGTTATTACTAACAACTAACTAACTATATTACTATAGTCGTGGGAGGCTGTTATTATTATGCAAATAATCCTGTATAATAATTGCACTTTTTTCCTTCTCAAAAAAGGAACACAATAACATGGAAAATAAAACATTGGTAACTTACGACAAAAACATAACTTTTGATATCTGAACATAAAATCAAAAAATCGTGCTGGATTGTAGAAAGCAGACTGAAACAGAAAATCGGGATTAATACTCTTACTATATACTCATACTTACTATAATAAGTAATAACAATGAAACTATACATTTTACGAAGAATAAGATACATTACAAAATATTTATTACCTACAATAAATGTTAATTGGGAAATTTTCAGGTCAGTTTTGTCTGCCTAATTTGGGTGGCAATTTTTATTATTTAAATATTCTAGAATATTATAATGAAGTATTACCTAAAGTTTCGAGTGTAGTATCCTGAAATATTATTTAATATTTCACGATCAAATATTCGAATATTTAAATAATGAAACTTGCCACCGAAATTAGGTACAGAAAACTAACCTGAAAATTATCCTTTTGCATGGGCATAGTTCAAATTGTAATCTAGGGGCATTTGATAACATTGGTGGCCTCCCAGTTTGCACTGTGGACGCTAAAAAAGGAGGACCTAGGTTCGATTCGTGACAGGTTCAATTTGGTAAATATTTTTTTTTCTGAATTGGTTCTGGTCTGGGTGTTTTAGGTAGTGTCCCAGAGTGAATTTCGTCGCACTGGTAGGCGCTGATGGTTTGTATAAATATAGTAATAGATAAATGTAGATATAAGTAATTATGTATAAATGTTAAATATAAGTAAAATCTGTCTGTAATTTTAAATTATGCTTACTGCGAATTGAATGCAATAAATCCAGAACAAAATAGGCAACATGATCGCTGTAGACACCAACCTTACAATGAGTAACACAAAACCTTCATTGAAGCTTATCTTCAAATTATTTCGGCAATAGACCAGGGGATTGCGAATGAAACACACTTTCTGTTAACTATGCGGGTCGTTTAATGAGTAATATAAATAAAATAGACCGTAAAAACAAACGTATATACGAATACCTACAATTAGTATGCCTTTTAATGACTAACCACTGTAACAATTGAAATTTCAAGAATATAAGAAAATTCGTTCAATAAATTCACCTTAATTCCTGTATTTAGTGCTATTGTAGTTCAGATTCTACAGCGAGTCCTAAAACTACTTATCACTTACTAAAACTGCTAACCAATATCTATAACTTATATAAATAAGGCACAATTTTCAACAAGAACAATTTGTATATTTGTCAGATTTCTTGGATCATAGCCAATGTACAATTTTACATGCAGGGTCGTCGATATTCGTGCGGTTTTTTAGCTTAAGACTTTTTATGTATAAATAAATTATAAATTACAGACAAGGCTTCGACAGGCATGCAGACTAACGATCGATTAGTAAAAGTCTTCAATCCGCGCAAAAGCATCCATGTCGCGCGTTGTGCCTTATCCAGTATAAATACTTGGTCACTCTAGTGTAGACTCCTGGATAGCCAGGACGACCGCAGCCGATGCCCCATGACACCACTCCTGTGAATTGAAATATGTTCAATGACATAACAAGATAATATTTCCAACTTACTCAGCTTTGCTAATGATATGAAAATGTATGCTAAAATCACTTCTGTTGATGATGCTATTGTTCTGCAGTCTGATCTATCGCATCTGGATGTTTTTTAATAATTAATGTTAAAACTATTTTTATCTGATCTGGGTGTCGTCCATGACTCAAAGCTGATCTTTGGTGCTCATATTGAAGATGTGGTCCCCGAGGCTACTAAGTTTCTTGGATTCACATTGAGTAACTCAGTCTGATCCTCACGGCCAAGAACTTCACGAGTATTATATTGTGCATACGTTCGTAAGTTAGAATATGCTTCCTAAATCTGGAGTCCGAGATACCAAGTTTATATCGACAGAATTGAACGAGTCCAAAATAAATTTATTAAGGATCTGAATCTATTACCTCTAAATAGTCGCCGAAAAATCTTTGATATAGCGTATATTCTAAACATTATAAATGGTAATGTTGACTGCTTTGACTTTTAGCAGCAGTAGAGCTACTTGTAAAAGAGTTTGTCCAGGGAAGTACTGCCACCTTATCTATTTCTGCTGGCAAGCAGTAATGTCAGCATTACTGTGTTTCGGTTTTGAAGAGTGCTGGTGAAATTATAGGCACATGGGACTTGTCAACTTACATCTCAGGGTGACGGGCGCAGTGGCAGTGCCCCTCAGATCTTTGCGATTTAAAGCTCT
>NW_020654878.1:8011021-8122811 GCF_003589595.1 Hyposmocoma kahamanoa
CTTTCTTTTGAACTTATATTTAATAATGTTTTTATTATTCTTCTTTCGCCTTCTACTTTATATTAAAAAAAATATAAACCAACTTGACAAGTATCTTTCTTCCCAACTCCAGGATATCCAGCACAAAGCATATTGTCAGCAATCATAGCCGCATCGTATTTTGTATTTTTACAATCCTCATTGCTCAAAACCGGTATTTCCACATCCTGTAATTGACAGGAATGATTCTTCATTTCAGAGACGGAACCCCATCCGGTTGCTGTTGCTTTGACGCCTACATACGTGTTATCTGTAAAACAGAAAGTAAAAGTGAAAGAAATGAAAGACGCAGTTTTTATCATAGAAACAAATAGCAAATACAGCTACTTGGCCCCTCTCTGTGTTTGGCCGTTACTTCGGAAATAAAAGATGATCAACTCCCAATCAGCTGCTGTCAGTTGTCGATTTCTCGAGAAATTAGTAACCAATAAGTATATGTCATGCTCCCATTTAACATCAAAAGTTTGGATATTTCTAGTATAATTTCTAAAAAAAGTCACTATCTAAGTAATATACTTTCTATATCAGTTTGAAAATTTTTGATATCTCTGATATTTACGGAATAACGACCTAGGCACACCAAACAATTACATCCTGTATATCTCGTCGATGTTATATAAGCAGTTCGTAATGCAAATGATATAGACTCCTTAATATAGACTCCAATAATTCTGATCATAATTTCCAATGACTTACCATCATTATGGGGCAAGCAAACAGGTTTCACAGTATCCGTAATGTTAACTCTCTCATTCAGTTTCAACAAGGCGATGTCGTCTTTAAAAGTGCTGTAGCTAAAATTACGAGAAAGAACTTCTGCAACAAACCGCGTCTCCGGACGATGCGTGTCGTTGCAACGGTTATGTTCTCCAAGTGTCACTTTTATCATGAACCACATGAGTCTGCAATTAAAATATTGTTGTTAGTTACTATTTAGTAACAATAAGTCAATAATAACGTACACACTCATAGCCCCGCACCTGTATCGCGGGTGCCATGGGCACACACATAAATAACCACAAATTACAACCAAACTCAAGAGAAAAATAAACGTAGGCCGCACCAATATTTCTCCCGGTCCGGGAATCGAACTCGGGACCTCTGTGTGGTGGTCCAGCATGGTAACCACGGAGCCAGTTACCGAAGGTAGTTACGACGAATTGCAAAAATTAAATTCACAAAGGACTTAATCTATAATTCATGCTTTTAACAGTGTGTCTATCCATTCATTTTGGGGGAATGGACATTACCCACCACGCTGGTCCAGTGCGGGTTGATGGGTGGAACGCCAGAGCCTCGTTTGGTAGTCGGCAGGATGTACAACGGGCAGGTGAGGTTAGCTAGGGTTACGAGTGATGTTATTTGGACCCCCTTACACCCCACACTTTTAACGTCGAAAATAAATTGTTTCAGGAGAGCGATAGCCCCAGTTTGGCGAAAAAGTCGCTAGTACGAGTCTATCTTTCTTTTTGTATCCTTTTCTTCTTTTCGTTTACTTAATGTCGTTTAAATTTATTTTATTTATTTATTATTATAAATCAGGCTTCTATGACCCATATAATACATTATTTAATGACTAACTTACATGTGATGTACTACTTATAAAAAACTAAATAACTAATTTTCACGAATAGCATTTATCGGCGACCTGTGTCGCAATATAGTGCCTGGTAACCCACCTAGGAATCGCCGGTATACGACACCCTTAGGCCAAAACTCCTCATTCATGAAGATCGACATAATTGTGTTTTCAAATAAACCTTTGTTGGTTTGTTTGAAAAAACAAATATACGCGATTTAAATCCGGAAAAATAGTTTCATTTCCTATGTGTACCAATCGCGAAAATCTAAGAACTCGATATGTACGTAAGTTGTCTATCTTTTTTATCTTTTTAGTGTTTAAAACTAGGGAATGTAAATATGTTACAAGGGCAGAATTGCCGTTGCAGATTAGTTATACTAGTTACGTATAAGTACTTACATTTATAGCATTACTATAGAATATCTATCGCTTGTTTATTTGTAACACATTCCTACTTCACAAGTAACATCTTTAGTTTATGTTATATACATATTATCTCTTTGCATACCATTACATAAATACACCTTACATATACACACCTCACACAAACACATCCCACACAAGCACACCCTTCACACACGCGGGCGCATATTCACTTGTTTGGACAATACTTTCTTTTTTAACTGTTAATAATATACCATGTGGTTAACTATAATTAGTTTCACTCTCTTTGTGAATTTTCTGAATTGTAATTCTATGTACAATTAGTGCACTGTTGTTAACCCTAAGTTAATAAAAATAGAAGTAAATTTATTAAATTAATAATGTGTGTAATAATGTGAAATGTTTCAAATCTCACCCTTTGGTACAATGAGCCGCAGTCAAAACATAACGGTCGTTAATCAGGATTCCTCCGCAGTAAAATTTGTTGAAATAAGATAGACGAACCACCCATGGGAACTCATTCACAGCCGTTTCTTTTCCTCCTACTATTCTCGATGCCTCATTACGCTCGCCACAACCTGGTAATTTTTAAAATAATACTCTATCTTGAATGTCACACAGTAATTTTTAGAAATCAGCTGAAATTTATAATAATAATAACGCAACATACTCCTAGCACTAGGGAAACGCTATGTCGTGGGTGCCATGGACACACACATAGACAACAACAAATTACACCCAAACTCACGAGAGAAATAAATGTAAGCCATACAGATATTTATCTCGGCCTGGGAATCGAACCCAGGACCTCTAGGTGGCAGTCCAGCATAGTAACCTTTCGGCCACAGAGATAGTTAAAGTGATACTATGGAATGTAACTACCTACTACACTATGTAACAAATTTTCAAAAGGGTTCTATTTCTATTTAAATGAGCAGCAAATAACTAGAAAAGAATAGCTATACTCCTGACACTTTGTTTTTGTGGTTATCATAGTGGTATTTACATAGCTACATAGTGGTATTTACATAGTCTCGCAAATATAGAAATTTCTAGGTTCTTTGTCATCAATTTGTAGAGTTTTCGTTTCCTACGGTAAGAAGTTTCAATTTTTCGTTTCATTTTCCTGGTCAATTAAAAAATAGTAATCAGAAACAAAAATTGAAGAAAAAAAATATTGTTCCAGTTAATCGTTAAGTAAATACTACATATTCTTTAACAGATTTATTGTCAAATTATTAAGAGTAATTAAATCAAACATTTATCTATATATTGGCCATCTTTGATAATGCGAATAATTTTAAAATTTCCTAGGTTATAATGGTAGAGTATTTCTAACAAAATCGTATTAGCATTCTACTTACGACAATTACATTTACGTCTTTCCTTGTATTCTTCATCGTCTAATATGGATTTAGTTCCATTTAGGCAATGGACCTGGAATTTAATTGGTTTTGTTTTACAAGCGGACTTTTAAAATTTAAGCTGTAACGAATATAAGAACTGAAACTGTCAAGGTATACATAGGTATAGTAACAACTTTCTATGAATCACTTTCAAAAATGTGTGAAAATAAACTACGATTTTCCATATAATGGAGACTGTTGAAATGAAACAAAAATCTAAAAAGTGATTAATATTTATAAGGTCAATTAACTTACCACAATTGCAGCAGAACAAACAACAAACATAAGCAAACTTTTCTTCATTTTCTTCTCAAATTCTCCAGTTAAATATTACACTCAATGTACATAATTATTTTAAAAACAATCGATTGATAATACCAATGGTTGAATAATAAGTAACATTCTTAAAAGTACCTATTGAGTGGATGTAGAATTTAAAACAAAATTTTAAGTAGACGAGTGTTCGTTCGGGAAACTGCGCGGGAGTGCGTTCGTTGCACTCGGACCACATTACTATGCATCCTATTTGTTATTGTATACCAAACCCTGAGCTGGTTTAGAACTCATCTGTGTCGCACAGCTATACTCGTTGACCGTTTATATTGTCTTAGTGTTTAGGAGAGTGTATTAGAAGAAACTATTCTTTTACACTAGTAAACAGACGTAACCATCTCGATGTTATAGCAGTAGAGCTCGTAGTGAAAGATTTCGTCCAGGGAAAAACTGCCACCTTATCTAGCAATGTGAGCATTACTTCATTCCGGTTTTGAAAGGTAAGGGTGCTGATGAAATTACAGACACATGACTAGTCAACTTATGTCTCAGGGTGACGGGCGCGGTGGCAGTGCCACTCAAATCTTTGAGATTTGAAGCTCTGAGTGGCACTGCATCTGCCATGCACAGGCGTGTCACTTACCACCACGACTTGTTCGTCCCGTCACTTTGCATTATAAAAAAAATCAAACATCACAAGAGAACACAAGGTAATAGGAACTCTCCTATAGTCTGATCGTATGATTGCTCATATTTATAGCCTATTGTTCTCCAAGTCGCGATCTATCTTGACCAACAAGTACTAAGAACTCTCCTAAACGCTAACATATTGTAAACCAACCTTTACAGTACAGTTAGGAGTACGAATGTAAAGAAAGAGGTCAAGTAATGACAATTTCTTTTAAATACAAGTAATCCGTAACTAATTGCTCAAATACTGAACTTACGCTACTTCTTTTTTATATAAAGTATTTATATTGTAACGATCTGCATAATTATGAAAATTATTAACTTTTAATACAAAGGGAATGAGTAGCAATTGGAAAATTAAAAAATTAACCAAGGTGCATATTTTATTACCTGAAATAAAAACTCAAAGTGAAATCCGATGCACTAAGAACAATATGATTTAAATAATACAAGATGTTGTTTAAATGTGACAATGTAACAGTGGCGAGGTATCCATAAAACTCGGTTTCCACCGGCTTGCCTAAAACTTTCCATGTATTATCAAATGCTACATTTTGTGCTACATTTTGTGTATAATAAGTTAACCTGTGAAATGAAGTGTACTAGTGCCTTGTGTGCCAATAAGTTGTATTTAAGTGTCGCGAAAGCCCAACTTTTTCTTAAGGTAGGTTTTTTGTTTTGCTCCGGCTTTACTAACGACAATATTCACGCCTCGCCACTGCAATGTAACTTGTTTCCATCTGATCATTTACAATGATTGCAGCAACAATTTAAATTAATTAATTTAATCATGTGATTTATGTGTTAACTGTTTGTGTAGAATAAGTACTTCGAGTTACCTACTTATCCCCTATTTCACCTTGAGAAGTAGGTAATTGACCAAAAACATTGAAACATTGTTTATTTCTTACAAAAGGCTTAAATGTAAATTTTCAGATCACTTGCTTGAGAAATGATTGCTTCTGCAGATAAACTTTCATCCCCTATTTCACCCCCTTTGAGATATATTTTTGTAATAAAAAGTAGCCTAGGTCCCATCTATCTCTTTACCAAAAGTCATCAAACTGGTTCAGTGGTTTAGGCTTAAAAATGTAACGTACAGAGTTACTTTCGCATTTGTAATATTAGTCTGGATAGGTTGACTTTATTAAAGTAGATTTTTTTAACTCCTCATCATCATCAACCCATTTATACGTCCCACTGCAGGGCACGCCACTCCTCTCCTTTTCCAAGGGTTGTGAACCTTATTTGTCGCGCAGGTTTCATCACGATATTTTCCTTCACGAGCCCAGGTTCAAACCATTAGGCTACCACGGCTCACAAATAACACAAAACTCCTAAATAACACAAAATATTGAACATAAGAAAAATTTGTTTTAATTAACTACTTCAATATTAGTTCAATTTAATGAATGTTGGTATACTATGAATCCACAGACGTTAATAACGCCACATACTTTCATATTTATTCATTAAAAAATGTAAAAGTGACCCAAAATTACTAAGCAAGTTATTTTTGTAGAAAATGTTTTTAAATATTTACTTAAATGGTTATTTGTAAAGTACTATATTACTAACATCAAAAACAACAACTTTTATTACATGGCTTTTAGTAATTGATCACATTTTACTTTCATACAAAATTTAAAATATTTAAATAGATCGTTCTATGCCAAACGCAGGAGCACAGTTGGGAGTCGTCAAGCAGGACGTTTGCACGTTTGAACTTACTACCTATAGAAGTCAAAAAGTTTTTAATAAAAAGGTCAAAGTAAATCTTGTATTGCATATATGTATATAACAAGAATGACAGAAACAAAAAAACATTGCTTTACGAATTTAGGATGCAGTTGAAACTTGCTATTCCAATTTTGTAGGCGCAAACAAATTAACGTTAAAGCCTAAACACCACCTTACTACCAGATATAGATCTATAAAGTGTCAGATATTACAACAAAACTAAAAAGTTTCTATTTAAGTTTTATTGAATCTCAGGATGTTTCACCATCATGGTATTCCATTATTTTTTGTGAAATGATTCCACTAGTTCGTTATAAACAAAGCTGTAAAGCTAGGGTAAGTGAAGAAAAACCTTTACAAATGTCTCACAGATGGTGCTACGGCAAAAAAGTCGTTAAGAAAACCAAAAAGAACAAGGATCTGTAACAAGCAAAAAAGCGATACGGAAAGCTCGCTTCGGCCATATTAGTCGTATTGGGGTCAGGTTAGCTTCATACCCATCAGGGAGTAAAGCATTCTGGTCACTCGCTAAATCGGTCGAAGCGAATTTCTGCAGGTCATCCCTTCCGCCTTTAATGAGAGATGACGGATCGCTGGCTCATACCGCTGAAGAGAAAGCAAATCTTTTTGTTTCTCTTTTTGCTTCCAACTCTCGTCTTGACGGTACTTTGCAAACACCACCTACACTACCTCGATGTGACTCGAAAATGCCCGAAATCACTATCCGTCAAAAAGAGGTGTTGAAAGCTTTACGCAAATTAGACGTCAACAAAGCCAGTGGCCCTGACGGAGTCCCAGCGATGTCCTGCGGAACTGTGCACCCGAGTTGTCTCCGGTGTTGACTCGCCTGTATCGCCTCTCTATGAGTTCTGGACAAGTCCCGAAATCCTGGAAGCTTGCAAATGTACAGCCTGTACCTAAGAAAGGTAGCCATGCCGACCCATCTAATTATCGACCTATCGCAATCACCTCCATACTCTGTAAGACTATGGAGCGTGTATTGAACAGCCGTCTCCTTGGATACCTCGAAGATAACGATCTCCTCAGTGATCGACAATATGGTTTTCGCCGTGGACGATCTACTGGGGATCTTCTTGCGTACGCCACACATTTATGGAGCGAGGCTGTCGAGAAACGCGGTGAATCGCTTGCCGTGTCTCTCGACATATCAAAGGCCTTTGATAGGGTTTGGCATGATAGCCTGTTAAACAAGCTTCCAGCTTACGGAATTCCTGTTGGCTTTTGCACATGGATAGGCGATTTTCTGAAGGATAGGTCAATCCGTGTAGTTGTAGATGGTTACTCGTCTGCTCCTCATGGTATAAATGCCGGTGTACCTCAGGGATCTGTCCTCTCCGCCACTCTATTCTTGCTGCATATCAACGACCTGCTGCTGATGCCCGGTATCTTTGGGTACGCAGACGACAGCACAGTGGCGGTGAGTTATGTGCCAGACGCCCGAGACAACAGTGAAGAGATCCGGTGTAAGCGAGAGGCGATGGTCACCCGGTTGAACCTGAGTCTGAAAGCTGCTTCCGACTGGGGAGATGCTAACAGGGTCAGGTTTAATGCGGCTAAAACACAGGCGTGTCTTTTCTCATCAAAACGGAGTCCCCTACACCTTACTCCGACTTTCCGAGGTGTATCCGTGCCGCTAAGGGACCACCTTGAGCTACTTGGTCTGGACTTATCATCCAACCTCAACTTTGGGCGATACATCGAGTGCTTGGCAAAAACTGCTGCCAGAAAACTAGGCATACTTTTCAGGGTCAGGCGGTACTTCACACCTGAACAGCTTTTAAATCTGTATAAAGCACAAGTTCGATCCTGTATGGAGTACTGCTGCCACCTTTGGGACGGCTCTGCCCAATACCAGTTAGCTGCCTTGGACTCGGTGGAGCGTAAAGCAAAGAGACTTATTAACAATAATCCTCTTGTTGAGTCGAAGCTCCAAAATCTCGATCATCGCAGAAAAGTAGCCTGCTTGTCGGTTTTCTATCGGATATATTTCGGAGAGTGTGCGCAGGAACTTTTCAATTTGGTTCCGCCCTCACCGTTCCTCCTTCGGTCGACTAGAAGGTCCGGAGCACTCCATTCTTATGTCGTTGATATTCCACCTATTCGCACTAAGCGCTTTGCCTCCTCCTTTCTGATGCGTACTCTATGCATCTGTATTTCCCGAAAAGTACAATTTGGGGCTATTCAAGGCTAGAGTGAATAGGCATTTTTTAGGCAAACGCGTCCCATCGTCGGTCACATCGTCGCTTAACATCAGGTGAGATTGTGGCCAAGCGTGTGTCTATTATATATTAAAAAAAAAAAAAAGCACATGAAAAAATTCGTAAGGTTGGTTCCGTGGCTCAGTTGGCATAGCGTCTAGCATGGTTTGCTAGGAGACGTTGGTTCGAATCCAGGCGGATCGAAGTGAATTTTTTGTTCGATCTTTGTTTAATAATTATAACAAACTACTGGAGTAATTTCTTGAAAAGTTTGTTTCGTAAAAAGTCTTGGAACAAAAATTGTTGTTTATGATATTAGTACGAGATATAGACCTGCGAGATTGTTAGCATTTTACAAATAACCCTTTATATATAAATAGGTTCAAAAAACTATTTTCCCTTATTTTATTTATGAGCTTGGTTTCAGGGAACTAACAATACAAAAACATTCTTAATTGTTCTAGTTAATGTGCGCAATAACATGCGTCTGCTGTATTCTCCCTTATCCAGTCAATATACTCTGTGACTCTTGTGTAAACTCCAGGGTAGCCTTTTCTTGCACATCCATATCCCCAAGACACGATACCTGAAAATATAATTTCAAGTTATGTAATGTATTATGGGTCACATAAAAGTAATATTATTTATGAGAAATGAAACTATTTTTCCGGATTTAAATCGCGAAGGTACATGTATTTGCTTTTTCAAAGAAACCAACGAAAGTTTAAAAAACAAATATTTTTTTATTCAAATCCCGAAAAATATTTTCATTTCGTATGTGTAAGAATCGCGAAAACCTGAGAACTTATTTTATTTATTTTAACATATTTATTTATTCATTTATTCAAAATGACAGCCATGACACCCCTTAGGGTTGTACTTTAATATTTACATTTCTCTACACATTACAAATATAATATTGAAAAGCACAATTTGGATTATATCATATATCAAATATCCCATCATCAATCTTCGTGAAATACATAAAATAACATAATAAAGCTTAAACTAAATTTAATTAAATAACTGCGTAACTTTGTCAATATAATATTCATTTAAACTATGATAACATTTTATCAATTTGTTATTCTTTTAATTTTTTAGTGAAAGTTCTATAATTTGTCTTACGTCTTAAGTACCTATTGTGGTATTTTATTGTGAATCTTTAAAGCGTTATACCTAATAAGGACTTTTATATATATATATATAATTATGATACATATGATACTTTTTATATAATTATGATACATGGTTACCGTACTTTGTGGAAGGTTTAACATGTTCTTGTATCTAAAGGGTCCTAAAAAAGTGGGTACGGCACTAACAAACAATTCACTGTGTTTTCGAATAATGGTAGGGTTAATATTTCTAAATTATTAAAGCGTAGTGTACAAGGTACTATCGCCTCGATATTTGTGAGAATACTTCTTTTTCTGTAGAATAAGGAGATCATTCACCTAGGTAGGTACTGTTTGCCCAAACTGTCAAGCCATATTTATGTATTGAAATATGAAGTCTAGTGTATCAAATCTAGTTAAATAAATAAAGTTAACATCTCCACTGAAATATAATTTAGACGATGTTTTATACTTACCGTATAACCTTGCAACAATTTAACTTACCTATTAACTCATATGATCGACTTTCCGTTCTGATAATCAATGGCCCTCCGCTATCGCCCTAAAATATATAATAAGATTACATTACTATTAACGCTGTAAAAAGATTAAAAGCTCTATGTTACTAAAACTGCCATGTTATCTAAACCAGGCTTTAAAAATTCTGTCACAGATTAATAACTTATTGTTGATAATTATAAATATTTTATAGGAAATGAAACTATTTTTTTAAATCGCGTATATTTGTTTTCTCTAACAAACCAGGAGTCAACTGCGACCATGGGGCCTGTAAAAGGCCAGAAACGTTGGTTTGTTGGAAAAACAAATATACGCGATTTAAATCCAGAAAAATTGTTTCATTTCCTATGTGTAACAATAGCGAAAACCTAGAAACTCGATATATAAACATTTTGTCATAAATTTACCTTAAAGTGAAATTATACCCAAAATAGATATTTGATGTATTTCGACCATAGGGAAAAATCGGTTTTCTGGCGTTAAAAAATACGAATTCCACTTGTTTTATTTTAACTGGCAATGATACTGACTGTGGATTGGTACAAGAAATGCCTAAGGCCTTAAGGTGGATTTATATTTGTTTGCGTGTCGTGTCATGATGCGCTCTGACGTGATATTTTGGAACAATACCGTCGTGGCTCTCGGAGAATTTATACTTTCCCAATGTCAGACGTGTCACGGCACAGCAGTGCCGCGTACACGTTTTCATTAAAATAGAAGATACCGGTAGTGGACTATGTGGCCCGACACACGATTACCTAAACTTCACTCGATAAAAGAACCACAGTTCCGCCAAATTTACTACTTTCATCTACGGAAAAATCAGTTTCATTTGATTGTTATTAGAGATATGAAAATGATTTATTTTTGTAATACCAAGTGATGGGACGAGATTGTGGTTCGCCTGCGACAAGCGACACGCCTGTCCATAATAGTTGCAATGCCATTCAGTGCTTTGAATCACAAAGATCAGAGAACCACTGCCACTACGCCTTTCAACCTGAGACATAAGTTGACAAGTCCCATGTGTCTGTAATTTCACCAGCACCCTTACCCTTCAAAACCAGAACGCAGTAATGCTCACATTACTGTTTGGCGGCAAAAATAGGTAAGGTGGCAGTACTTCCCTGGACGAACTCTTTCACAAGGAGCTCTACTGCTACTAAATGCTCTCTCCCGTGTTCCGTAATGAATACGTAATAATAATAATATAATAATATAGCCCTGCACTAAGGAAACCCTGTGTCGCGGGTGCCATAAACAACCACAAATTACACCCAAACTCACGAGAGAAATAAATGTAAACCATATAAATATTTCTCCCGGCCCGGAAATCGAACCTGAGACCTCTGCGTGGCAGTCCTGTCATGGTAACCGTTCGGCCACTGAGGTAATTCATTAGACTATCAACTTCTTTTACAATAAGAGACTATATTTTATTTCGAAAAGCTAAATGCATCGTGCAATGAATTTCTCCTCGTCTACCTCCACGCAACCACGACACCATTTCACCTTATTTAAGGACCGGAATTATAAAAAAATATAATATAATAGAACTGCTCACCGTACATGCATCCTTATGTGCCGTTTCAGGATATCCGGCACACAGCATGACGTCTTTGATTTTGGATGCATTGTAATTAGTGCGCTGGCAAAGTTCATTACTAAGCACTGGCAATTCGGTCTCGCGAGGAGTACATGACCAGTTTCCGGTTTCTTTTGTTGCACCCCATCCTGCAACTGTTGCTAGTTCCCCAGTGTAAAGCTGTCCTGGAAAATGTTTCATTATATTGTTCATATACGGTTTTTTTACATTGGTAAGTACTTTTAGGTAAATCTTACTACAATGTTGATTGTTATTATTGACATAAAGAAAAATTCCTTTGATCTGACTGGACACCAACCAGCATCTGTTGCCACACCGGGGCTACCACTCTTACCAACTGAGCTATAGATCAAGTCAGTAGACCTTTTCAATTTTCTATGTACTTTTATTTGTTTATTGAAGATATTTCACATAGAAAACATTACACATTAAATAAATATTGAACACAATAGATTAAAATGAAGTGCTTGTACACTTAAAGAATATCACAGCATGCAATGATAATAATATAAAATGACGTAATAAAAAATTTGTGTAATATATTGTTGTTTACATTATGTAAACCTATAAGTAATCAAACTGAATACATCTAAAATAAATCAGTCTAGAGAAACTTATCAAAAATTCAAAACTGAAAAAAATATTGCACATCTTTGTATCAACAGTGCAGTAGTTTGACAAGAAATATAAATTGGACGTAGTTAAGCAAAAAGGATCCAAGCCAGAAAATTATCAAAAAATTAGTTATATGAACCAAACGGTTCCTAAAGTCTAAAGTCTTAGATTAGCAAAAAAAAATCCAACATGTAAACATAATATAAAAATAAAATAAATATCTCTGGAGTTATAATGTCATAAGTTTTGAAAATAAATAGAGTATGCATCCTAATTAAATCCGTATTGATAGCCATTTACATAGTAGGGAACAAACTTACATAATAATGCTTAATTAAACAGTGACGGATTGAGTCAGAAACACTTTTAAATGTAAAACTGCCATATCTCGAAAGTGACTGGATGTACATTGGGTCCTTTTTGTTTAACTACGTCCAATTAATACCATGGTAATAAAATTATTTGCTGGTGAAATTACAAGCACATGGGACTTGTCAACTTATGACTCAGAGTGACGGGCGCAGTGGTAGTGCCCCTCAGATCTTTGCAATTTAAAGCTCTGAGTGGCACTGTAATTGTTAAGGACAGGCGTGTAGCTTACTATCAGGAGCACGACTGGTTCGTCCCGTCACTAGATGTTATAGAAAAAACTTGAAATTCAATAAAAATAAATGTTGATTATTATTTGTTTTAGTAATATTTATTAAAGCCAAATATAATTCTAATTGTGGGGATTTCTTCGTTGTAGTTAAATTAAATGTAAAAATAAAGAAATAACTTAAAATTTAACAAAACTTGAAATAAAGTCATTCGAAAAGGCTGTTTAATTATAACAATAAATTATATGCAGGAAAAACCGTATAATATGTTGTCGTAATCATAACTACAGGTCGTAATATTCGGGTTTTCAAGTGATTTTTATTTGCACAAAAGACAATATCATAAATCAAGTTTTATGGTATAATAAAGAAGCAGCAGCTGCAACAAACTTGTGTTTTAAGTGATAGTCACTTTTAAGTGAAACCCATAAAAGATAAAACAATAATTTTTTTTCGGTCTATATTTTTGCTTGCTGTTACAGATGTTCAGGTATCAATCTTTTTACTCGAAAAATTAGAAGTATTTTGAGATGCGCTAAGGTCAGAAAAAGTGGCTTCACTATCAATGTGTAGGCTAGACCTAAGAACTTGAAAACTAGCTTCTTTACATGAGTTACAACATGCGGCAAGTGGTGTTTGTGTAATAATTACTGCCTTACCTGGATATCTAGGTAAACACACAGGTCGGATAACATGAGAATACATCACAGGCTCGTTCAACTTTATCAATGAAATGTCATTGGTGAGCAAAGTCATGGTGAAGTTGTGGGCGATGATTTTTGTCACCCATCGGGTTACTGGCTTGTCAGGACGATCGCAGCGGTCGTGCTCGCCAAATGTGACTTTGAACATGAACCACATGAATCTGTAGGCACGAACAACATCCTTAAGCAAAATAATGTTGGTATATAATAAGATTTTAAGATAATTGCCGTGTTTCTCGGGTACAACACCATATTATGGACACATTGGGTTTCGTGAGAAGGGACTTTAAAAGTGTTTTTTTTTTAATTGGGGAAATCCGATTAAAACTGTCTTAGGAACCATTAAGTTTTTTAACCGACTTTAAAAAAGGAGGAGGTTCTCAATTCACTGTTTATTAATTTTTGCAACAAAATTATAACGAAACCGTTATTCATTCAGGATGTATTGGATGTTTATCGCAGACACGATTAGGTTCGGTTAGGCTAAGTTAGGTTTAAAAGAAAAAAACATTTTCCTCTCAAAATTACTTTCGAGGTTATGAAAATTCAAGCAAACGTTATTTCTGGAAAATGTCATTTCGGACTATTGATTAGGTAACCTATTAATAATAATTATTATTTATTTATTGCCAGACAACATGATCTATAACATTTGTTAGTAAAAGGAGGACTTAAACTAATGTTAGTGTGAACTTAACATAAAAATAATTTTGTAAAAAATGGGAGGTCAGCATACCCAGACAATACCGGGGCTATGAATTACTAGCATTGGGGACTCTCACCTATCTGCCACGTTATTGCAAATTACGACTTTGATATTTATACTGAAATTTCAAACGATGATATTAAAACACCACCATGGATAACATTACAGGTTGGCCTATCATTTTTGCACTCCAACAAAGCAATATAACGCATATTTTTGGCATTTTCGAGGTTTTGCCCGAAATAATTGACACGACCATAACGTACAAAGTAAAAATGGCAGACTGAGCTCAAGTATGTGGAACTCCGAGTACTGTTGCCACACGTGTTACACCCACTAAACACTTCTACTGCATTTATTGTTCTGTGGTCTCTACACGTGCGTACATCTTATATTACAACTTCATTAATACGTTAACCCGTCGACGTAATTATTGTCGTTTTTTAGAGAATTCTCTGTCAAGCAGTGATCTGTCAACACGGAAAATTGTCACTTACCCTTTAACGCAATGCGCAGCAGAAATTACATACTTGTCGTTGATAAGCGAAGCCCCACAACCGAAGGACTTGTGGTAGATCAGCCGCGCCAACCATGGATAAGCGTTGTGTGTCGTGGGACTACCACCTACCACTCTGCCACCTTCGTTGCGTTGGCCACAGCCTGTCATTGGAAACATACTTGGTAGAGTTCTAACGAATACTCTGTTAAGTGGTATTCGGCTTAGGGTGAGGCGGCACGAGCGTAATCTTTTGAGTTGTGAGTCGTGTTTTTGAGTCCCTTAATTTACTCTACTTAGTACCTATTAAAGTCCGGTTCGTGCGACATGATGACGCAATATGAGTTTTATATATATATATATATATATATATATATATATATATATATACTGTTATATATACTGACGCGGGCAATTACGACCGATCTTCGGCCGCACTATGTGACGTGCTTTTGCAGAGATGGTTGTGAGGAACATTTAATGGCATGTGGTAGTATTTTGTACAAATTGACCTGAAATTTCACATAAACTTTCAAATAGTATATGAAACTGCTCACACTTTAACTTATGGAATGCCCTAAAAGAGCGGATGTACCCAGTTTCATTATCTATATATCTATAAGTAAACAATTTCTTTAAAAATTCAATACCTACGTATCAATCAATAATTATTACGTAAGAAAACATATCAAATGGCCACTACCTATTTATTATGTAGTTTACTCACGACTAAATAAACGCTAACAAAATCAATGAAGTACCTACTCAGGTATTATTTGCAAACGAAAATAAATTCAGTTTTTGGAAGTTAATAAAATGATGATGAAGTGTAATAAATAATTACTTTCTTGATAAATTCACTAAACTTGAAATTAAGTACTTTTTTGTTACATTGTCAAAATTATTTTAATAAATAGTTATAATTAAGTAAATGTAAATTAGCGGTATTTTTTGTGTCAATTTTAGTACGTGCGTTAATAGTCCGAATAGTTTGGTCGAATATTCGGCTATTAGGTCCGGGGCCAAATATATTATTTGTCGATACAACAATGAGACATATTTGTCAATGAAAATCTTAATGCCACAGACGGAAATTCTAAGGTACATCAGCCGCGCAATCTAGGGTCAGACATTGCGACCAAAAAGACTGCCATTTACCAGTTGGCCACCTCACTAGCATTTACTACAACTTGTCAAAAGATGCTTACATAGTAGGTACAATAAGACATGTAGGGCAACTTTCGCCTGTTCGACACTTCATTGTCTATACTTCGGTGAGAGCGTAGGGATATCACATTATTATTTTAATTGTACCTACATGATGTGTACATAACTTAAAAAATTAAGGTGTTCATCGCAATATTCTCGTGCTCAATATTGAAATAACCTTTGTTAAATGCAATATGTATTTACATATTTCATACCAGTATCGCGGGTTGGTAATAATAACGCACACACTCAACATAGCTAGGGAAACCTTGAGTCGCGGGTGCCATGGACATACACATAGACAACCACAAATTACACCCAGTCACTAGAGAAATAAATGTAGACCATACAAACATTTATCCCGACCCGGGAATCGCACCTGGGACCTCTGCATGGCAGTCCGGCATGGTAACCGTTCGGCCACAGAGGCACTTAAGTTGGTATCTCGATGATGGTAGTATGATTACGAAATAATAAAAATGAAATGCTGAACAATTGTGAATCTGAGTTACTCTTGTTCAAACCACCATAAACACAACAGGTCCACGCCTTTCTATGTTAGTTTTGATTATAGTGACTACCAACTTTTAAGGTACACGAGAAGGGCACTACAATCTGTGCGTGCACATGAACCTTACAGGAACCTTCTAAGTTCAGGTTCTGGTCCCAGATCATCCAGTGTACCGGGTTGTTACAGACCGTTGTCACGGACTACATCCGGTTCTCAAGAAGCTAGTGGCTCAGGTGAGACGGCCCGTGTGCACGTACAGTACCATAAACACAACAGTAAAAAAAACGCTTCAATACTGTAATTAAATAGCTCAAGCGACGTCTCGCGCTTTGCAACGTGATGCTCCACCAGAATATGGGAATGTGTGCGTCAGTACACGGTATGCAGCGGTCGCGCACACATACAAGCCGCATTGCTGTATGGAGTTACCCTAGTTGTCTTATACTATGATACTTGTATGTACGTAGTACTCACCACAATTTTGGCAAGACGGAGTTAATTCATAGCCAAATCTCATGTTGGGTGCTTCGGAAGCTGGTGGCATGTACGCATCTGCCCTTATCGTCAGCCCCTCCTGAGAGAAATGTATTATTGCATTATTTCCATATTATTGAGATCATGTTTGGACCATGTATGACATAATATAACGGGCAACTCGACGTCTGGGTGCCTTTTTTGCGTGTATTTGAAATCATACCCTTATAACTTTGTAAAACTTTTTTAAGAAACCAAAAAACTAATATATTTTTCATCACACTTACACGTAAACAGTATGATTGCATGCACTATGACACCCCAGATGAAACCCTCGGGCTTTTATTCTTCTCATTAGACGACTATCTAAGGAATGAGAAGAAAAAAGACCCAAGGGTTATATGTGAGGCATTATAGTCAAGTTAGCCTGCATTTAATGATAATATTTACTCACAAATGTGATAAAAAACATTGTATGTTTCAAGGGCGGCACGGGAATTCTGCCCTCGTGACGAAAACAGGCACAACTACGCGTACTTTATACGGCAGTTGAGCCTTTTTTCGTTCCGACGGCAGAATTACAAATTAATCTTCGACTTCCGGCTTCTAATAGAGTCTTGTTCGTAATTCCTGATTTACCGCCCTTAATAAACAATATACTTCTTTTGATGTTATTAATTCACGGTGATCCATATCAAACGTTGGAATTTTGATATGGGTTTTTCTCCGTTTAGTAATAGATTAATAATAAATATTATTATTAATCAATAAAGTAACTTTTATTATACAAAGGATTAGATAACATCCCAGTGATATAATCCTGAAAACCAGCACTGATTCATAGTATTACAAATAAACCTCTACTCTCTAATCATTTTTACTATATAAATAAACAAACAAAACACCCACGATGTTCCATGGTCCATTATACAACATATACAACAAACACATTTACCTTTTTATAACTATCAGCAAAAGATATCCACATAGAAAAAAATAATATAATCCAAAACATATCGCTTTTTTACAATAATTTGAATATTAAAGTTTTAAGTGCTAAATTATTTCACTGTCGGGTTTCAAAGTTTTTGATACACTAACTCATGTCTCCAATCTGATTGGACTTCTGCCTATTTGGTATCTAAAATGTCGCTCCTAAATATTTTATCACGAATAAATAGATCCAAGGTAAGCGCTGCTGGACGTGTTAAAACTATTAAAAAGTGCGCTACAAAGAAATTTACGCAAAAATAGTCATTATGCAGATATAAATTATTTATTAAGCCATTTGAAAGATGAAAAATACATACTTTTATCTTTTATCATTTGTTATTATTGGTTACATTCTTCTTCTTGTCATGTCGTTGGCATACACTATAAAGGTTCCCGTTGTGGTGAATGTGCCAGTTCTATTAATTAACCTGTGGTCAGAAGTACAGAAAAATAATGGTACCTACGTCGTGCGGAGAGGCTCCTTTCGTGCACCCTCTTTGGTTACACGTATTTTTTTTATATCGTCAAGTGACGGGATGAACAATTCGTGCGCCTGATGGTAAGCTACAGTGCCACTCAGAGCTTTAAATTGCAAAGACCTAAGAGGCACTACCTACTACTGCGCCTGTAACCGGAGACGTATGTTGACAATTCCCATGTGTCTGTAGTTTCACCAGCACAACCAGAACACAGTAATGCTGCCATTACTGCTTGGTGTCAAAAATAGGTAAGGTGGCAATACTACTTTGAACGAACTCTTTCACAAGGAACTCTACTGCTACTATATTATATTACTTTCCGTTGAGACAAAAATTATTTATGATTAGTAATTTCAGAGTCCGGATCAGAACAACATTAATAAGGTCTGTATCATCACTGTAATTAATCGCAAATACTTATTTTACATTACAAAAAAAAATCAATCAAACAAATCAATTAAAGATAACTTAATTTAGCAGCATATTAGCCGCTCGCGGCGGCTGTATAAGAGTACCTGCTCATTGATTTGGCAATGACCTCTGGAGTCAACGGCCGAACCGCCAGAGAGCGTCAATATTGCTCATAAATATTAAAATCAGCCTTATTAGCACCAGATAAAGATGAAATTGACTGCAATAATAAGAAGCCTTTAGACATTCACACTTTTCTTAAACTGCTTGTTTTTCCTTGAAGAGAAATCAAACAGAATTTTTTATTTAATAAAATCCAGACAGATGGAAAACATACGTTGTGTAATTATTATATTTACTTCTATAAGTGATCGTTTTTACTCAATATGCATATAAATCTTACAATCCCTAAGAACGATAAAAGCATACATCAGATTAACAAGATAAAAAAAAGTGTGACATTTACATGGCATTTGTTTTACTTAAATAAATTGTTACATTTTTAACCAATTTCAAAAAAAGGAGGTTCACAATTCGACTGTATGTTTCGTTTTGTATGTATGTTATGCGATAACTCTGACATTGTGAACCGATTTTGATGATTCTTTTTTTGTTGGAAAGAGGGTATGTACCTCAGTAGTGGTCCCATTTAAATTTGAAGAATATATCGACTGTGAACTAGCAACCGGTACTATCTCGATTTTGACAACTTTACAGGATGAAGACTTATTTGCGTCATTTATACAGCATCTGATTTTTTAAATAAAAAAAAAGGAATTTTTAAATATTTTTATTACACATGTTTTTAAAAACAATGGAATTTCTTGCAACGCTGCGGAGTATGTAACAGTATTAAATGGTATAAAAATATGAAACCTTTAGACAATTGTAATAGTACCGGTTGTCAGTTCACAGTCGATATTCCACATCTAAGGGTGGCAAATTTTTTTAATACTCTATACTTAGATTATATATTTAGCGTCTTCAAACTAGATGACTTTTGTTCCTACATTCGGGCCATTTTACAGAACGACCAAAATTTTAAATGGAGAACGCTAGACGCCATTACTTATGCCAGTACCTAACGGACCGAATTTCGATCCTTACATACAAAAGACATCAACGGAATCATTTTAGTATTCAAGCAATGTCATAATTTTATTTGTACCATACCGCAAAAGACAAAAAAATATATAATTAAAACAATAGTTAAAAATAACAAGGAACTGCAAAATAAGGAATAAGGAACAAGGACATTGTATAAAGTCCGACTTAGAACTGCAACAAGGAAAGTTAATACTTTAAGGAATTTGATCTACGACATAACACGCCATTTGCATTTTTGTTATATTTACTTTTTAAAGAGAGTTTTGTTCCAATAACCCATTAAACAAGTCACCCTCATAATGACACACGCAACAAAAAGGTTAGAAATCTCAAATAATTAGGTTTGTCTTTCTTAGTCAGAAATCCACTACATATTGTACAGGAGCTTAACCTCTGTACTGCACGGAGATGCCAATATACTGTTAACAGCCCTAATGTTATTATTTTTAATTTGTTAGTTAGATATTTGCACCTCTTTCCGAATACACTCCATATTTATTAAATCCATAGTTATTTCTTAAATTTGAGTACTTGGCCAGTATTTTGCTATTTTAATCTTATTGCAATAAATAAAAATTACGTGTTGTGAACGTGCATTCCTATGCAAAGAATATACATAAATTTAATATACCTAACGTATGTAAAAAACAGACTTTTAGCAACGAGGGGAGAAAAGGTCGAATAAAATAGTCAGATATTTTAATTCAACGAATGAAAGAAATATTCTTTATTGCACATTAAACATTACAATGACAACATAGAACGGTATTGTAAGTACATCACGAATTAACCAACAATTTTATTTTTAATTATTCGTAAATATTGTCGAGTCTAATAATATTCCTTTTAACAATTGTTACACATTGATAATAAAATCTCTTTTTTTTAATCTAAATCGCGTGTATTTGTTTTTCAAACAAATCAACGTTTTGGGCTATTTACAGGTTCCATTTTTAGACGTTTTATATCCAAATTTTTGTAAAGATCCATCTTTATTTCAGTTAAACAAAATAATTATACTTGATATCGTCACATTTATTAAACTCTACTGCTCATTCGTAAACCTGAGTCCCCTGATAAGAATGAGCAAGAAACTCTAAGGGTTGCTCTTTTAAATATACATTTGAATACATTTTTTTCAACAATTCAACATTTACAATATTTATTTCAATCATCGAAGATTGAGACTACCTGCAAAAGCTACACGAGTCACTACCACGGATTCCTGTCATCCAAGTACGCAGAAGCTGTATAATAACAGATTCCGGAGCACGTATTAAGATTACCATTTCCTAAGTTTAAAACTTACATAAAAGTATTTTAATCGAAAAGTCATATTACAGATTTATCTAACACAAAAAAGATGCATGGAAAGACGACATAGGTCCAGTTCCACACAAATTTGATTCAAAGTGTATTCCACAGCATTTAAGTTTACGGGAAAAGAGCAACCCTTAAAGTTTCTTGCTCGTTCTGCTAAGGGATGTCAGCACAGTGAATGATGACGTTTTCAATAGTAAGTTTATTTTACCTATAGAATAAAATGATTCTTTGACTTTGAAAATAACAACGGTTTAATTTCCTGTTCTTTACAACTAAACCTATGTTTTATGGCATCACTAGTTTATATTTCTATATTTAAATTTCAATTTACTTGATGTTATATTTCAATTGAATTCATAAAGAACGAATGAGCGCATTAGCTATGTTATATTATAATGCATATATTCGCATTGTCGGAATTAATATAACGGCTGCGCCAATTTCTTAAGGTTTTTGGTATCGTCTGTAAACGATAAAATTGCCCTCACAATTTGTAATAATTTATCGAAATTATCCACATGCACAGTGCATACAAAAAAAGTTAATAAGTTAATTAACTATATTGCTATCACAAAATAAATTAACTAAGTACAACTTATATAAAAAACTCTTAAATAAACTCTACTACTATATAATTACATGATCTAGCACCGTACTAAATGCATTTTATAAAATAGTTACAAATTTTTACTAAAAGAAAAAAAAATAACTAAAAGTTGCTTAAAAAAACCTTAAACGTTATATTTTACGTTATGTTTCTTTGTTATTGAGTGCTTATGGTGTGGTTGGGCACGTGAAAGTAGTAAAACCATGAACGAATAAAAGCTCCTATCATATTGAACAACTTTCCTATATAAATACAAAGGCTAATCGCGATTTTTTTTTTTTAATTTACATACAGATTGTCGGATCCACTGCTCGTGTTTTGTAAAAAAAGAAAAAATGTACAACCTAAACTTAGGGTAGTTTGTAACCGTCAATTTAAATTTCAGTAGTTATTTGTATTTCCCTATATAAAATGCTCATGAATTATAAACTCATGTTATGGATATTACTAATATTTTTAAAGACGTTCAAAGTATTTTTTTTTGTAATAAAACTTATAACACGAATAACTTTAGTAACAATGACTGATTTTGAATAATGCATCCAAAAAAATGAAAATTTTTGTAATTTCATTGCCTTAACATAATTGGATTTAGAATTGCTATAGGTAAATACAATTTACGGTTAATTTCCAAATACCTAGACAATGTATTACAAAAAATGAAAATACTAAAGTTAATAAGTTAATTAAGAAGCTAAATTCATAAATTCTATTTATGAACTGAGCCCTCTGACGTTGCTGTGCCCTTGCAAGTGTTCCGTCACATAATGTGTTCAATTTTCTATAATATGTAATAAACAATTGAAATTGGAATTGAAATTGAACATCTATAAGGTCGTGTTTGTTTTATAACACTATAAAGTTATAATGAAAAGTCTCAGCTACTTTTTAAATTGACGGCTGATCTGTATACATTTTATATCAAAATTAGAGATTTCGTAAACCACTTTATTAATCTGTGCAATAACAAGCATCTTGAGTATTTTCTCTGATCCATTCTAGGTAATTGGTGACTCTGGTGTAGACACCCGGGTAGCCTACTCTCGCGCAGCCGTTTCCCCAGGAAACGACACCTGCAAAATAATTATAACTGAATTAATGGACAGGCTGTAAGTACAGTCGATGCTCTAAGATAAGATAACCCCCTTTTGGTTTTGAAAGCCTTAATTATTGTAGTAGTTCCAGCTTTTTGGTTGAAATTTGTATTTATGTAATGCAATTAAAGATTAAGTTGACTTAAAAAGTTTCTTAAAACATTTATTTTATTTTATTTTATTTTATTTAACATCATTTATTAATGATGCAATAAGGAAGTCATATCAATATGAATATTATGCATTACCGGATTAATGTTAAATTTGCTTAATACTTTTCTTCATACTGATCTACTCAGAAACAATAGTCAGTTACGGGGTCAGGTATGTTAGGGAATCGACTGTACATACATTTTATACTATAGGTTACTATATTCGCAATAGCAAACAGACAAGACACAATTCATAAAAAAACTATTTCTTATATGGGCCTACGGAGAATCGAACCCGCGACATCCTTATTTATTAACTGCTGAACCACTATTGTCGTCATAGTCCTATAACTAATGTACGGGACCGACGACGACAATATTACGATTGTCTATAGTTACTTTGTTATTATTATTTGTCCGCAACTTAAGTATCCTATAAATAAAATAATTACGATCGTTACCTATCAGTTCGTATCTCTTGTCGTGCTTTCTCTCAGTTACGAGCGGTCCGCCGCTGTCGCCCTGAAAACCAGAGAAAGTGCATTATTATCTTGTTGTTCATGTTCATTTGACCAATAATAAATTGATGTACAATACAATGGGATAGTCTGTCAATGTCTGCAGCGGTAGATAATGCTTTTCATGACATTTGATGAGAGTGCCTTTTTTCAGTTAGTTTTATAGATGCTACTATTTTGAGCATTAAGATATTTAGTTTTAAACAATATAGAACGCAGATTACTGCGTTCCGGTTCACTTCACTTCACGGTTGCTTGGTGGCAAAAATAGGTATGGTAATTCATTTGCAAAAACCCCATACTGCCCCATTTTTAGTACGCCGTACTGCCCCTACCCTGGGGCATAATGGAGTTTTCTTAGCGTTCCAGTATAATTTCTTAACCGAAGATTATGGCAAATTATACTTTAACGTATTGCCAAAGAGTCGTGATTAGTTTTAAATTAAAACGTACATTTTTTTTAATACTTTTATTGGAGCTTGCCCTTAACGTTCCCATTCCCCTAAAAGGAAAGACTTTCTTTCTCATTGGAAATCTGCGCGAAAAAGGTTCTTCAAATTTGAACTTGACGATGGACTGTAGTGCACCTAACTTTTTCTTTCGATGAAAAAAGCACAATGACACGTTCAGTTACGCGATTTGTCGTACATTATTTATGTAATACATAAATCCGTTGGTATATTTTATTCTTATTATTGTTGATATTAAATTGACAACAATAACTAATTTTCTTTATTAAAACTGATTTGTTATCTCGCTACGCTCTGGATTCTATTTTTTAACCACTCGCTTCGCTCGTGTTTCAATCTTCGGCTCCTTCGCATGCTTACGTTTCAATACAAGTATTCGCGTCAAGCAAGAAATTTGCGCTCTTGCATAACAACTAACTATTGCATTTATGCCATTGATTATTTCTTTAGTGTTAATGCATTGTTGTTTCCTATCGCGAAATAAAATATTCAAGCTTCAAGTTTGGATTAAAAAGTTTAAATGGAACTTAAAGAATCGTCCTGATCACCAGATGATGTGGATTTGTTTTCTAGTTCTTTTCTTATGACATAAAATGTTAATAAGTAGTTTATATTAAATTTACTAACGTTTTCGCTCTCTCTTTCTGGGATGCACGAAAGGAGCCTCCCCGCAATGACGTACGAATCGTATTCCTAGTACGTCTGGCGTAACCAGGGCAACAATCTCCGAGGACCTTACACCGATTGGCAAATCCTTCACCACGACGGCAAACATATCTCATCCACAGTTCAGTATGCAACCTACTTGTGGCGTGATCAGCGTGGCCAAGTTGTGGGCCAATATAGTGTATACCATCGATACGATACGAAGACGAACTCCCCTTTTTAAAAAGTCATATCAAGTACACAAAAAAGCTACAAAAACTTGTTACCTGACATGAATCCTTTTGACCCGTCTTCGGATATCCAGCACACAACATGTTATCCGTGATCATAGAGGCAGTATACTTGGTGTTCCTACATTCTTCATTGCTGAGAACTGGTACTTCCACTTCCTGCAGAGTGCACGACACCTTTCCTTCTTCTGTAAGAGTACCCCAGCCAGCTGCCACGGCTTTTACTCCTACGTAGAGGTTATCTGAAATTGAGATGGTGTTAATTAAAAATGATGAAATAATGATCCCAAAGTAAGTAACTAAAGCACTCATGTTATAGAAACCGAAAACACCGAAGGTACCAAACCACCCAGACCCGAGACAATATAGAAAAGTTTTTTCTACACGATCCGGCCGGGGATGGAACCCAGGACCTCTGAGATGGCGACATCATGAAAACCAAAGTGCAAGCCACTCGTCTGAGGAGGTCGTCTAAACAATGTTTGTGATCATTCAGAGTGCAGGCGCGGGCGCGCGGGTCTTGGCGTCTTCCCTTTCACAGTGCCAAAGCGGCTACGAGCGGGTATATCCTCACGTCGAAATCTCAAACAGACGCTAGACGCTAGACCAAGCACTGACAAAGGTATAGGCGGCCTGAGCTAACAGATCCACCCGCGCGGCGGCACACGCACCCCCGCGTCCGTGCCCGCCTTGGCGCAGGTGCCGCCGGCACTGTGAACTCAAGGAGCGTCTACACATACCTACATTTGATTTACACGCAACCGCGCCCGCACCCACGGCTGCTACCTTTCTGAAAAAGAACTTAGAGATCATAATGCCCTTTAATTATTTTTCAATTTATATTAAAAAAACAATTTTAATTTACATTAATAATGCAGAAAAAATTTACTTCTGCTCTTAAAAATCACAATAGGAAAAGTCTGAACAAGAAATATATTTGGAAATGCTAATTCTTCTCTAACAAAAAATTGCCAAAAAAGAAAACTCGAAAAAGTACTTAAATAAAAAGTACTTAAACAAAAAAAATAAAATTAAGTACGAAAAAGTACTTAATTGAATATTTTATCAATAGTGGGATAACAACATTGGTCGACAGGAAGAGAGTTTGAACCTTTTGAATGCCTATCTCCTACTTTATTTATATTTGTTTATAAATAATATATATTTTAGAAATTAATTAATTAAGTAATATATTTTGACATATTTTTATTTCAACGTAACGTACACACATAAGTCTTATATTAGGGGTTAAAGTATGAAATTGCCGTTTTATTGCAATAGGTTCTTTGAATTTTCATAGAATCTTCATGGTTTGAGGTTTTCGAATGAAACTTTTTCCAAATGGTTTCTGTGATTTTTTTTTTTAAATTTGAAACATTTGAATATCGACTTTCAATTGTTTTTGTTATTCAATTTAGACAAGAAAGATGGATACTGCGAAAATTCGAGTGATTTTTGAATACGAGTTCCGACGCGGAACTAACGCGGCAGAAACAGCCCGCAATATCAATGCTGCGTTTGGAGAGGGGTCTACTAATGAACGCACCGTGCGATTTTGGTTTAAACGCTTTCGTGATGGAAATTTCGACTTAAAGAACGAGCCACGAGGAAGACCGCCCACACAGGTGAATAACGATGAATTAAGAGAGATAGTGGAAGCCGATCCTAGTCAAACTACCCAGGAATTAGCGGCATGGTTTAACGTTACCTTACCCACAATATTGACTCACTTGCGTCAAATCAATAAAATAAAAAAATACGAAAAATGGGTGCCTCATGATTTGACTGATCTGCAGAAAGAAACGCGTGTTGAAACTTGTGTTGCCTTGTTGAACCGGTACAGAAATGAAGGAATATTGGATCGAATTGTAACATGTGATGAAAAGTGGATTCTTTATGATAACCGGAAAAGAAAAATGCAATGGCTGACCTCAGGTCAAATGCCACAACAGTGTCCTAAAGCAAAACTTACCAATAAAAAGGTAATGGTAACTGTTTGGTGGTCTCAGCATGGTGTTATTCACTATAGTTTTCTCCGATCTGGTCAAGCAATAACGGCAGATGTCTATTGTGCCGAACTCCGAACCATGTTGACAAAACTAGCAGTAAAACAGCCCCGACTCATGAATCGATCTTCACCATTATTGCTCCACGACAACGCGAGACCTCACACAGCACGAGAAACCATTAAGACCCTTCAGGAACTGCAGTTAGAAACCATTCGTCATCCTCCGTATTCACCAGAACTTGCTCCAACGGACTACCATTTTTTTCGTGATTTGGACAATTATCTACGTGACAAGAAGTTTTCTTCCCAGGAGGCAGTACAAAATGCTTTCACACAGTTTGTGCAGTCTAGATCGTCGGAGTTCTATCGCAAAGGCATTAATAACCTTCCCATTAGATGGCAGCAATGTATAGATAATAATGGCAACTATTTTGATTAAATAAATTTGTTAAAAATTTAAAAAATAAACAATTTAGATTTTCAGTACAAATCGGCAATTTCATACTTTAACCCCTATTATAAATAGATAGCTAGCATTACTACAAATAAGAATTTTTAAATGCCAAAAATCATCTAAGTAACTGGTTTTCAATAACATGAGTTAAAAATTAAAAAGTGAAAAATTCCATCCTCTTTCAAGCTATGTAGTAGATGCGACAGCATCGTGTGGCGGGTGCGACAGTCAAATATATATATACCTATACGTACATACGTCACGTAGTTGAGGAAAACAATATTTGGTACACACGTCAACTCGTGACCGAATACCGCTTTGGGAGGGCAGACTGGTGGATATTTATTATAATGTATATAACGTAATGAATGAGAATTAAAGGGAGCTGCAACAACAAAAGCAGGTAACTAACAGTGCAGGAGGTTTCAGTCTGTAGGTCACTGGGTCCACATCCTAAAGAAGTCGGGCATACCTGGTCCGAACCTATAGCAGCCATGATGTTTTCCTCCTTCTCACGCCAAAAAAAAGAAAAAAGTAAAATGTGACTTACCGTCATTGCTAGGTAAGCAAATAGGCTTAATGGCATCAGATATGGGCACCCGCTCATTCAGCCGCAACAGAGCGATGTCGTTGTCGAAGTTAGAAAGGGTGAACTTGTTGGCTATAGCTCGGAGCACGAAACGAGTTTCGGGTCGCACTGTTGCGTTACAGCGGTTGTGTTCGCCGAATGTCACTTTTATCATAAACCACATAAACCTGGAAAACATAAATGATAACTATTTAATTATCCATCTAACTTTGAAATAATCTGAAACGTAGCATTAACAATTATAATTCTTTATTGCACGAAGAAAACACCAGGATCTCGGCTCCGACTACCTATTTACAGCCTTTGAGGTCGAAACCCTTGCCCCGTGGGGTCCCGGTGCCCTTCATCTGTACAAAATTTTATCCAAAAAATTAATAGGCTGTCTAGGAAACCCAAGGGCCGGCTGCTACCTTGCCCAACGCATTAGTATAGCCATACAAAGGGGGAACGCTGCCAGGATCTTGGGCACCTTGCCGCGGGGACCCAATATTATTCATATAATTTAATCCTTGTTTTACTTTGTAGTATTTAAGCTTTTATTGTGCATTACCTGTATATTATGAAAATAAAATAAATTGATAGGCTAAAAAGAAAATTCGTGTTAAAAAATTATTAAATTTAAAAATACATGTAACAAAGGATATGATACAGAGAACAAATGTGAGCTAATCTCTAGAAGAGATTTCTCCCAGCTAACCCTAGCCGTAATGAATAAAGAAAGTCTGCGGGACTAATGATTATACATACAATAAATTTATAAACATTTACATGTAAATATAAATATGTCTGAAATATACACCTACGTAAACTTTACGTACATAGATACGTACCTATATACGTTTCATATATGCGAATACTTCAGTTGCGATATACAGGCGTATTAAGCTGCCTTTATGTACCTAGGTCTCCCCCAAAGAGATGTTTTAGGACCTAATCTTTATGCAAAATTACACTTCGTGCAATTTCCCTCGCCACGTTTTTTTTACACGGCTGACGCAATTTAGTGATAGTGATATAAACGACAGATTCCTCGAATATAGAAATCTGACACTCGTGCGTGGTCCATTCTCCGTACTATCGCTGCTTAAAATTCAATAGCTGTTAATGTACCGTCACCTGTACTTCAATAGCCAATGTAGATGCCAAGTGACGATGCCAAAGCGAAAGTGATCGGTTTTCGGCAGTTTATAAGCACCAGTGTATTCTATTAATGGCTCATTTACGCTTTCACTTATTATTGCAGAATACAATTTTAAGGTATTATTTACACTACGTGTTGTGTCTATTGCTATAGGTAGGTATATCAAGTGAAGAGCTTCCGACATCCGACACCGAGAAGTCCTATGAGTAGAAAACTTTCGACCATATTATTTAACAATGCCTCTTGTATGGCGCGCTTTATACGCTTACTTTATTATTTTTTCCATAGTTAGGTAATTAAATATTATTATTGATATAAAGACCGAAAAAACACAAAGAAAATTCTTGCTTATTGCAAACCAGCAACTGTTTGCACGACCGACGCTAATTAAATCGAAGGAATTTGTCTTTTATTTTGTTTGTCTTGGTATCAATAATAACACCAAACTAGTGTATTATGTTAGAGAAAGTACAGAAAGCGTTTCTTAGATATTTATACAAACGTGCCAATGGGTGCTATCCCTACATGTATCCTACTGCTTTTCTACTGGGTTGCCTAGGATACAACTCGCTGGAGGTTAGGCGAATGAAACACCAACTTGTGGTTATGTGCAAAATTATCCGCGGCAATATAGATTCCCCAGATTTGCATAATGAGCTGTGTCGACTCTTTGCCCCCGTCAACTACCAACGCATTAGAAGACACCAGTTGATGGCCACCGCGTGGTGCCGAACCGTAGCGCGCGCTAAATCACCCATACCGCGCTCCCTGTGCGCGCTCAACTCTCTCCTCGCCACCAACCCTGAATGCGACTTGTTTGCGGATGGATGGTCACTGTTATTGTTAAGATGTCTACGCTATTGTGAAGGCGATGCTTGAATGGTACTTAATTTTGTTGTGTTTATCAAGTTGTTATGTTAGTAATGTATCTTTAATTATTGTAATTGGTGTGTCCGTTGTAATTAAAGTAAAATAAATAAATAAAATAAAAAACTAGTGGAGTATTTTCCCAAAAACTATATGAATATCACGGTAGTAAAAACTTCACGATATTCAGGTAATCTCAGTACAGTGTACTAAAAACCGACCTCAAAAGTTCGTGAAATTACGTCTATTTGCCAAGTTTAATTGAAATCAGTTACTGGAAAGTGCACGAAACCGGATTCATCCCTAGTTTGCCAACCATAGAGGTGGAATATTTTCTACATATTTAAATGGGACCGATATCGAGGCACTCTCTTTCCAACAAAAAAAGAATCATCAAAATCGGTTCACAAGTGCCAGTCATCGCGTAACATAATTGAGAACCTCCTCAATTTTTGGAATCAACCGACTATACTAAAAAATAAAATTATATATATAATTTTTTTTTTCTTGTTTTGTTGTGCACATATGCCCGTTCTTTTAGTTATAGTGTCCCGTATTTAGGTCTGCAGGAAGAAATTTCTATTAGAAATAAGCAGAACCTTTTGTTTTTTATTTCCCTTGTATTCTTTGTGACTTGTTTGTTGTATTTCTCCTGTACCATAAACTATAAAATAAATATTATAATTTAAATATACGAACTAAATTTACAAAAATAATATGAGTAAATTTTCATTTACGTAAAGTTTATTTGTATGGTTAGACTGTAGATTTTTTCTGTAGACAAACATTTAAGACAAAAATCTGACCGTATGGCCAAAGTGGACATCTCTTGAGGATAATGAACTTTAAGTTTGGAGCCTGCTCCGGGCCGGTTTAAGGTTAATGTACGGATTGATACCAGGGCCGAACTCTCAACCAATGTTACACAATTTATTTCCATCAAATAATATAATTCTTTATTGCACCAAAAAATATAAAGAAATATAAATTATAGAGCGAGCAAAGGTGGACTTATCTCTCAGAGAAATCTCTTCCAGCCAACCATCAATTATAAAATTCCAACAGAGATTTTGAATGATTTCATAGATATATATTTTATTCATTTATAGAAATTAAATTGCAATGTTATAATAAAAAAGAGTGCTGTAATGTTCACGTAATACAGAATAAAACAAATCGAATTAACACTGCAATAAAAAACAAATGTTATGATGTTGGTTCACCGAAAGTAGTTTTCTTAACCAACTGTAGTCACTGGTCTGATCTATAAACTTTGACGTAACTATTCAATTTGGGCATAATTCGGCCCTGGGCGGTATGTAGGTATCGGAATTTGCAAATATGGACCAAGAATTTATTTGGTTTAGACGAGTCTACCCAAGGAGACCATCGCTTAGGTTATCGGACTTGTAAACGCGGGAGTTATTTATTATGCATAAAATACACCATAATACATTTGAAAATCTACTGTAAATTAATTAAAAATAAACAATCTGAAACGTATTATTATTGATAGACAACTATATCATTATTGATAGACTATCTAACACTGCCTTTACAACTGAGCTTTGCATGTTTTGAATTGTTGATGCTTTATGAACTAGTACTTAAAATATATAGTTTTCCACTGGCAAGACGAGACGAGACGAAGCGAGACGAGACGAAGCGAGACGAAGATTGAAATTTGTATGGCAAAATGGAATTCTCTCCTAGCGCATCTTCGGTGGAACTATTCTGCATTGACGAAGTTGTTCGAGGCTAGAACTAAAATATTTGGTAATGCAATATTGAACCGTATTGCTGCCTTTATAGAATTATTAATTCTGCAACCACGATTTCTCGCGCGAGCTCACGATGGCTATTAGTATATCAATCGCGAGATTGTGGGGTACGTACGATTTGAGATTTAAAAAAGATGGCTTCATCTGATTCTTCTTCCGTTAACATATTTAATAATAACAATTTACGGGCAATATTACTTCAACCGCGTAATTATCGATAAATGAGCTGAACAACCCAGAGAAGACTATCCATAACCGCAGCGCCAGCACGCGCGTGCTCGCGAGGGCTCGCAATGGCTATTAAAGGTAATTTTTGGTGGAAATAGATCGGGAAGATTTCAATTCTCGTTTCGCTTCGCTGGTGGAAAAGCACCTTAAGACCCAGCAAACTATAGTCAAAGCAAACGGCAGCACATCAAACTGAACATTGACGGATGTTGCTCCGTTGCACTGGAGGCGGTATTCGAGCAAACATGTATAGCTTGATGTGCCGTTGACTGTAAATCAAAATGTACTAATTATAGCTTCAAGCCTAAGCAAGTATAGTAAGCAGCCTCACTTTTGTATGAAAAACACATTTTTTCTAGATATCCTATGGACATACAGAATTCATAGCGCTGAAGTTGAGTGCGATATTTTGATGACAATGTGCACTAGATGTTTACGTGGTCATAGCAGTAATATTGTCTGGGTCTGAATCACTTCTCATATTACGTATATTGTGATGTACACGGGACCATAGAGGGACAGACTTCATATAAATTTTTTGCTACTTTCTACCTCCAAAAATTACTGATGTATTTTTATTTAAATATTGTACAGGAAAACACAAATCACATTTAGTAAAACGGAAAACACAAACAAAAGGTACTGTTTATTTCTATAAGAAATTTCTTATTGCAGACCAAAATACTGGACACAATAATTATAATAACGAGTTTATTATATACAGATGTATTAGGCTGTTTTGTCTTCATTTATGTACCTATATGGCTACATAAATGAAGCCGTAGTAGCCTACATACGTAGTAGTAGTAGACAACAATACAAGCCGTAGTAGCCTAATGACTACCTACCTTCCGCCTCGCAAGTGGCGACCGTGAGTTCGAATCCGGCCTCTGAGTCTCTCGGAATTTATGTGAGAAATTTAATTTGAAATTTACCATGAGCTTTTCGATGAAGAAAAACATTGTGATGAAACCTGCTCGACGAAGAAGGTTCAACCCTCGAAGAACGTCTGAAATCCCCATCCCGCATTGGTCAGCATAGCCGACTATGGCCTAAGCCCTCGCCTGAGAGGAGACCCGTGCTCAGCAGTGCGACGTATATATAGGTTGATGATGAATGGCCCTACTTTACTTATAAAATATATAACATACATAATAATTAGTATGTATGTTATCTATTCGTTTGATTATAAAAACTTTGAGATACGAAAGTTCATGGCTTAAAAAGTAATTATAAATCTTCTTTGTGACAATCGGGTGTTTTATGAGCTGCAGTCGCAGTGCAGTCCCATATTTTTCACTTGCATTACATTAGGTACTACCAACAAATAAGGTACTAAACAAACAGGTAAAAAAATAGAGTCACCTTATGAAAATAACAAAATATTCCAAGTTGACGTAATCATCATTTACACTCAATATTTTAAATCCTTTTCCTATATGATCTGTCATTAGTTTCACATTAACCCAGAACCAGTGAATGATATAATTCATTAAAAGTAAATAGTCACCATTGTTTTGTCTATATTAACCTTAATTATGCTTTATGTAGACCACTAACACCTATAACAAACCATACTGTAAATATACTTTGTTTAGGTGCCTATTGCAATAATAATAAATCAATAAAATAACAATAAGGAACTCATCACACTTATTGATAAGAAACCGCATTAAGCTGGTCGGAGAAATAATCAATACTTACTTATTTACTTATTTATTTATATACTTGATTACTTATTTCATGGACATAAGGCTTTTATGTCCGGTTCAAGCAGATTTTATATTAATATGTGACTCCCTAAATCGACCAAACAAAACCTAAGCAAGAAAACCTTTAAATATATGTATATCATCACACCGACTACATAGCGATACCTAGGTTTCTCAAACACGTATCTTATTCGGCAGATGAAAAAACTAAGTACTTAGTACTAAATTTCTTTCAAGGTATTTTTTGTAAGGAATTTGGATACAATACTTCAAAAATCAATAAAGGCTATAAATTTAGATGTACCTTACGTAAAATCAGTCTGTGATTTTGTATATGAAATGCATTTTTTGAGATATAATTTTGCTGGATTGTAAAATCTGTTATTTTCAGTTACTTTTTGCGAAAGTTAGGTGGTAATAATATATTACGTTCATACGTGATTAAAATATCTGTAATTAATAATTAACTAACAATTTGTAAAGCAACCGTATAACTTGAAAATCAGTCTGTAACCTTCTAGTCTTTATTTCCGTATTGAAGTTCAGACTTCGTTTCGAAAATGAAAATCGACTTCCGCTCGAAAATAGATGTTTAGGTAAGAGGTTTATACTTGGGAATGGCTGAAAGTCACTGGGTGATGATGGCTGTAATTTAGAAGCTAATCATCAGCTTACACGCATCCACCGCTGGATATAAGCCTCCCTTGAGCACGCTAACTCTCCCGGTCCTGTGCCACCCGCATCCAGCCGCTTCCAGGCAACTTTTTCTAGTCGTCCGCCCATCTTGCTGCGGGGCGTCTTACACTACGTTTTCCTTGACGTGGTCGCACTCCAGAACAAATCTGCTACATCGGCCATCAATCCTCCTGCAGACATGACCGGCCCACTCCCACTTAAGCTTTCTGATTTTGAGAGCTGTGTCGGTCATTTTAGTTCTCTGACGTACGACCTTATTAGGGATTCGGTCCATCAAAGAAACCCTAAGCATACCTCGCTCCATAGCGCGCTGAGTGATTTTAAACTTGTGGATAATGCCTTTTTTATGTCTACATAACTGGTAGAACGCACTGGTTAAATGCCTCAGATTTTAGGTTTTATGGTATTGACGAGCTGAAGATGTAAGTAACCGTAGTTACATCTTCAGGAAACGCTAGCTTGGGAACCTTCCCAAGCTAGCGGTTGGAAGCTAAACGACAACTTATTTCACATTATCATAATAAGCATCTTGTAATATTGGGGTGACGTGTAATGCTGCCAGCAGCAAATAAATACACAAGTGAAATCTCAGACTTTCAACATCCTACAATTATTTCTGTTCAAACACTACACGCCACTTATAGACACGTCGTAGCTTAGTTGAACATTTATTTGACTGTGAATATATTTTAAACATCCACTGGAACATTTAACAAAGGTATCAATTTCTCTTGTTTTAACTTAATAGCATAGTCAAAACGAATTGTATGCCTACTTCCATGTTAGGAAAACCTTAATGAGGCTTGTAAGCTTTCCGTTGAACAAAAGAATGACGCTTACCTTAAGTACGATGATTCTAATGATAAATATAACAACGAGCTAAACTTACTTTCAGTTCTCATTTCAATTTTCTCTAACACTGGCGCTCCATCATATCGAAACGAAATGTTGTGTATGATCTATTTCTCCTTGTATAACAAGCTTTCTGCACGGTCTTTATGACGGCTGAAGATTGATATCTCTTCACGATCGCCACTATATAATGGATCGTATGTAAATTTGTACAAAATACAAGAGTATTTCTGAAAGATGTCATTTATTGAAATGTAATCGTATTCTACCTTCAACTGTTCGTGATAGTCTGTGAAAGAGCTCGTCCAGGAAAGTATACTACCACCTTACCTATTTCCGCTTCCAAGCAGTAATGTGAGCATTACTGGGTTTCGGTTGTAAATGGTAAGGGTGCAGGTGAAATTACAGGCACATAGGACTTGTTACTCAGGTCTCAGAGTAATGGGCGCAGTGGCAGTACCCCCTCAAATCTTTGCGATTTAAAGCTCTGAGCGGCACAGCGACTGTTATGGACAGGCGTGTCACTTACCAACAGGCGTACGACGTCCAACCCACAAACCAAACAATCCGTGGTTCAGCCACTTGGTATCATAAATAAAAATTATCTTCAATGGAAATGGGTTTAGAATATAACAATACAACACATTATCGTGTCCATGTACTCTTCCACGTGGAACGACATGGAAACAATTGTAACGTTAAAATGTCATGTTTATTCCCATAAGTTCCCAAGTTTAAAAAAAAAAAAAAAAGTTCCATGTTAATTTTAAACTACTATTAACCCGACTCAAAAAAGAGGAGGTTCTCAATTCGTCTGCATTTTTTTGTGTGTAAGTTACGCGATTACTCCGCGTTTTGGAACTGATTTTGATGATTCTTTTTTATTAGAAAGAGGATACCTCAGTATTGGTCTCATTTAAATTTCAAGAAAATATTTTTTTTATAAGAACTAAGTGACGGGACGAACAAGTCGTTCATCTGATGGTAAGCGACACGTTTATCCATAACAGTTGCAGTACCACTCAGAGCTTTAAATCCTGAGACATACGTAGACAAGACCCACGTACCTGTAATTTCACCAGCACCCGTACCCTTCAAAACCGGAACGCAGTAATCCTCACTGTAAATGTAATAAAGTTTTAAATCGGTACTTTAAAAAAAAAATATTATTACACCTGACGTTTCTTCCCCAAATGATCTTTAGAAGTTCATTAACCCCATCTCTAAGATGAACAAACGTTTTAAAGAGACTATAAATGCAGATATGCATGCCATAATAAAACACTGTTTTATTTTTACCACATTGATAGAAACATAAAAAAATATATAATAACAAACAATGGCTCCTAACTTACCCTTTGACACAATGAGCAGCAGTAAGCACATATCGGTCATTGATAAGCATTCCTCCACAGTAGAACTTCTTGAAATAAGTCAGTTTTGCCATCCAGGGGAACTCGTCTATGCCTGCCTCGTCGCCTCCCACGACGCGGGACACTTCGTTCCGCTCACCACACTCTGCAATTCAATCACATTTGGTATGGTTTATTTATTTTTATGATCAGGAATTGAGTGGCAATTTTTATACCTACTTATATACTGGCTCTTTCTCCTATCCTTGAATCCGGAATACTGAAATAGAGTAGTAGTACCAGGCGGGTTCCGCCCATACATCCTTAATAATAACGTGTTTGTGTAGCCGACCATTAAAATTTAAAAGAACGTGCAAAATAAGTATAATATTTCGTTTTTAACCGAGTAGAAAAAAAGGAGGAGGTTATACATTCGGCTGTATGTATGTTTAATGTATGTTTTCCGATTTCTTTGTTGTTAATTGTGGACCGATTTAAAATTATTTTTTTTGTTTGATAGGGTGCAATCTCGTGGTGGTCCCATTGTCACCAAATCAGTATCTGATGTAGAGATCCCACGAAAATCCAGGAAAATACTCAAATTTTATAGACATGTCAGTGTACTCACCGATTTCTCCGACAATTGTAATTTTGAAAATTCTTTTTTTTTTTCAAATCAATTTTTTTTTAAATACTATCATACGTTGCATTGCCAAATTACATAATGACTGATATTGTGTAGTGTTATTTTTTTTAAAAACTATTTTTTTAGTTTGCAAAAATTACTTTTGAAATCTTTTCTTATAATAACAGTTACGGGATGAACAAGTCGTGCGCCTGGTGATAAGCGACACGCCTGTCCATAGCAGTTGCACTGTCACCCGAGACATACGTTGACTAGTCTCATATCCCTGAAACTTCACCAGCACCTTCCCTTCAAAACCGGAACGTAGTAATGTGAGCGTTACTTGCTTGGCGACACAGACAGGTAACTTTCCTGGACGAACTCTTTCACAAGGAGCTCTACTACTAATATAATTAATTGTACACCAATAAAAACACAATTTTCCTCATATATCATCCAATGTGGTGGCGGTATCACTGTTTTTTTTCCTTAATCGTAATGTCGATTCCACACTTTCTTTTTCAGTTATTTCCTACATTAAAATTTACTCTTGTTCGAGTCTCGGTTCTAACTTTCTTATTAATTTAAATACAGTTGAAAATAAATAATTACTATATTTAAAACGTCTCGTAAAAATAACACGTTCCTATCTTATTGACAACACATTGTGATGTACTTATTAGTTACAGTCCTACTTAGATTTCACTTTCGATCACTTTCGATGTATTTCTACCTAGTAACAATTGAGAGAATAAATACTGTAATGGATTTGTGTATTATTATTGCTACAAAATCTAGTATTTTTTATAAAAACTAATAAAAACTTGAATATGAAATATTATTATACAGTTGCACAGATTATCCCTAATGTAGCCGCTAGACCCAAGCAGAAGAAGTAGAAGATCTCGACGTCCTCGTTACATTAAAGACGATTATAGTTTACGGTAATGTATTGGCGGTTTCTTGGAAGAACAAATTAAAAGTGAACGGTATTTTTGACCTTTGGTAGTTTGTACAAAAATTTCGTTAAAAATGTAGTAGGGTAGTTGATTGGTACAAAATAGAACCTCCCGGCTTACGGCTACACTTGACGAATGTTTTGTTATTGCTTCGAAAATTACATTAAATTAAAGCTCACGTTACTGCTTGGTGGCAGTAGTAGATAAACTTGTCTGGGTGAACTTTTTCACACGGAGCTCTACTACTACTTAAATCAATATTTCGTGAATCGAGAGCGCTATTCTAGTATCTACCAGGCCCGTACTTGGGAATGGCTAAAGCTCTCTGGCTGATGATGGCTGTCTTACACTATTCAAAAAATGTAAAGTATCCAACCCACATTTAGTCAGCGTGCCAAGTAAACACTGATTGTCACGGATAATAAATTAAGCATACTTACTGCAAGTGCACGTGGTTTTGGGTAAGTTCATTTCCATCAAAGGAGGTCGGTTGCCCCATACCCCACCAAAGAAATTCTTTGTGAATACTCCTCTAGTATCCCGCACTACATCTCCCTGGCAAAAAAATTTTAATACACCTATTATAGTTATGTAAAATATACCTGCTCCTATATTTTTAAATTGAATGTTTTAGACAACGATATCAAGAAATATCAAGAAAAATAATCTTACATAAAAGCTATATAAATAATAAATGTTTAAATTAGAGAAAACATGGACTAAAATAGAACAAAAGAGTATACATTTTCGTTTAGATATGTATTTTTATTTATTTGAATAAGTTAATAGGTAAATAAATAAAATAAAATTGCAATTACAAACCTCAGAACAAGTTAAAGTCAAAGCTACGAGCACTATAACAAAACACTGCTCCATTTTTTTTAAGTAAAGGAAATATTTTCAAAAGTTTAAATTCAAATTCGTAATTATTTGGCGCGCTGCTGGCGCTTTATTCGTTGTTGAAGTTGGCGCGCACGATGGTCAAGCGACACTGAGACGCGTCGCCGACCTTAATGTTACGGTGGCAAGAACGAACGTCTGACGTGATTCGGGTGCCAAAGCCCCACTCAACGTCTAATGATCGATACGACATTTTGTACAAGATGGCTGTAGACCTCATATATTACAGATTACTTTAAAATATTAACTAAATACTTAACGAGGCTTGGTTTAAACACAACACACACATTGTTTATTTAAACACGTTATGTATCCAAAAATAAATAGGTAGGTATTTACAACAGGTTTTTGCTCATCACGTTTTACTATTATCAATCTTTTGATTTTGAAACATAGGTAGCTATCACTTGAATTACCTTCAGTTTCATAAATCACTACAACAATCAAATATATTCATATTTTATATATCAAATACATATTCTCTAACACTGCCGATAGGGTCCAATAGCCTATTGTTGGTGATTATGGCGTATATATTATTAGTAGGTTACCTACCTACTTTTAGTGTCTGAGACATATTCCAAAAGTAGAACCATATTTATATATTAGTCATTTGGCTATTTGAATAAAGAAACTTCTTAATTGATCACTTATAATGATCCTTTTGGTGCAACCGGTCCACCTGTCTAGCGAAAGTGGCTTTCCACAAGCGTTTTTGCACACTACCGCTGCAACAGCCAACTACCATTTAGCATACACACAATACGTGAATTACCGCCTTACATGCAAATGTTATATGTTAAGTTAGCCTTCATGTGTTTAGTGTGATGTATAATATATGTTGAAGAAATTCTGTTTCACCATTTCCATAGGTTATTACTTGTATTGCCTGTACACCGCTTGGAAGTGGACAATTTTGAAATTCACATTTTCATTACAGATAACTGATTAAAAAGTGTAAATTTAGGATACTCGTCGCAGAAATGGTAAATAAATAAACATAAATATTAGACGAGATATTGTGTATACGTTGCTCTGATCCCAAAGTAAAAAAAAGAAACAACGACAATACCACAAACACTCAGACCCGACCCAATGCAGAAAAGATAATTTTTGCATTGACCCGGGTCAACCTGGAACCTCAGAGATAGCGATGAAAACCAGTGTACGTTCTATCACAGAGGTTGTCAAATAAGAAATAAATGGTATTTTTTAATACCAACTAGACGGAAAACTGGCACTTAATTAATGCAACGTAAATAAGGCAACTAAACCTAATGTAATAAGATTCTCTGACATGTTTGACATTAGTTTAAAAAGTGTAGAGATAAAGGAAAAAAGAAAGATTAATTTAAAAAAATTTAATCAGCACCATGTCACATTAACATAGGTTATAGAAGCAAATCGACAATTCCACGAGAATTATATAAAAATAAATTAGGACCTTTTTGGTACGACGCTATTAAATAATTCTGTTTTTACAAATCTCAAAAATTATTTAGATAAAAAATTACATTTTCATTAAAACGCCTAAGAAATTAAACACAATAGTAATACGAACTCTAACTAGTACTTACATATTTTTTATGATTTATTCATATTTACACATTTAGTAACAAAATAGTACCGTACGAAAACAAAACTTACAAACGTATTAACAAAGGTAGACCACAATCGTATGTAAAGAAAAAATAGGGAAAAAAGAAACTTATGAATTTTATCATCTGACAATCATTCTTGGTGGCGTTTCTGTAGCATACAATTTCTTACAACTGATTTCACAGGTTTTACCAAACTAGCTTTTATTACTTTCCTTATATACTAATTATACGTATTGAAACAACAATAGTGTCTGTCTACTATAGTACCTATTAAATTATTAATTAAATATTACCTCTGGTAATTAGAACTCTCCAAATATTAAATGTACATTAAACAACTAGAATATATGTGATAAAATGCAAATAAATATCTGTTTACAAAAGAGCAACCCCTAGAGTTTCATGCTCATTCTTCTCAGGGAAATCTGCCTTATGAGTGAGAAGTGATGTTTTATCAACGTGATAATTTCAAATATAATTTGCTTACCTATGAAATAAAGAATTTTTATTTTAGAAGAACATATTAATAAGTATATCAAATATGAACCAAGAATGACCGTTTCTTGTGAAAAGCATTGCTACATGGACATTGACGACAAAAGTTAGAGGCCTAAAAACCTGAGAATATGGTTTAGAAATGACCACAACAGTATTGTCACCTACAAACTACAAATATAACAACTAACATTAAAATACATAATTAAACAAATTTAACGTGAGAGGATCACAGGTACAGCCTAAAGAGCGTTGATTTTCTTAATCTGTTTTTTAAACCTAACTAGTATTGTTATTTAAATTTAAAAAAAACTAACGTTAATAAGAAAGAATAAATTGAAAATAAATTAGTACGTCTAGTAAATTAGTAAGTTATGCTATGAATATGGAATGTAAACTTTATTAAAGAGGGCAAATAATTGCTATATACAGTAAACAATAAAAAATACTGATAATAAAAATGCTACGATGTATACCAAATTGCAGTAAGACAGTATCTACAACAGTAAGAATTTTTTAATATAAAGTTATATAAAAAAAGTGCATTTGACCTCCATCTCAACCTGATAGAAAGCGACGATGAGGTCATCGACGTATAATACACACCTAAACAATGCCTATTCATTTTTTTGTTATGTCTCTCGGTAACAGACGCAGTGACAAATCCCCTCAGATCTTTTCGATTTCTGAGGCACTGCAACTGCTATGAACAGGCGTGTTGTTCAAGACTGTTTGTTCCGTCACTTGTAATCATAAATAAATATGAAGTTCAATATAAATGGTTGCATAAGATAACAATGCAACATAATAGATGTTGATAGATGAAAATCGATGTACAAGTTCATGCAAAAAGAAATGGATGGATAGATGAAAATTAATGCAAAATTTCATACAAATACAGGTGGAAGGAGAAATGGCATTGATTGGAAGAATGCCTCATGGAAATACTTAACTGATGAATTGAAGAACATGTCACCAGTATTGAAAAAATATAGGATGATTCTTATACAAAAAGGCAATCAATAGGCTTATAATACAATGATGATGGTATTATGTAAGTAGTATAAGAAAATGTCTGATAATTTCCAAAAACTAATTGATAATTCTCGCACTTCCAACAGTCTGAAAATGTGATTCAGAACAGTATCTCAAATTAAGTTTCATTTGCAACTCCCATTTAACAAATGAACAATGATTAAGCGATGGAACTAATCCATACAATTCAACTTAAAATTAATTTAAAATATGTACAATTGAATCAAATGAACACTTAGGTAGTCATATTTCGTCTTAATTATTAACTAATGGTAATCTGCACCACCGGCCTGACCAATACAAAATAAATTTACAAACAAAATGTCGTTCTTAATAACTAAAAAAAGGTCCTTTCCTAATAATAGATTTATGAAGCTTAAAACTACAAACAAACGTAGAATGTCTACTAATATTTTCATGCGTATAATTTGAAAGACAGAGAAAGATCGATATCAAAAAATATTACTAGGTGAAAAAAGATTTTTAAGGTACCTTAACAAAATTATAACCATGAATATTATATATTCATATTTTTGTTAAAAAGAAACGTTATGTGTAAAAGTGAATAATTCTCTAAATGAAGCGTTAATATTGGAAACAAAAATGCTTAATTGGATTTCTTACGCATAAAGCAGCGGCCCGCAAAAGCCACAAATAATAAAAATGACTACATATAAAGATAATAATAAAAACTTACTAAAGTAATTTAATAATCTATCGAGTATTTTGTAATTTTGGTTTTATGTCAAAACTGCTAACAAAACGATGTGGTATGACACTTATTGGCAATTGCCAAGTAAATTATTAAACTAAGTAAGTACTACAGTGAAGATTCGTCAAGCCTGACCTTTAGGATTTAAACTCAACTCTATCACGCATATACATACGATTTAGAACGCTTTAAAATTCAACGTGTCAAGATTGATAAATTCGTAACTGTATTCGTATAAATGACAATTATTATTTCATTTTCTTTGCCGAATGTAAAAAAGTTATAGAAAATTAAGTTCGTTTACCTTATTTGAGGATTTTGTCGGTCTTCATATTACAGTGTTACATTTTATAACTGATCTCATTATAATTGAATATTTCAGGCAAAAGTTTGCAATTATTTTGCATATACTTAGCACCTTTTATATTAGATATTAAACAATTTTAAAAAAGTCGAAAAATTATAATATAGTTACGATACCACATGCACAAATCCTGCAAGTGACGTCGTCGTCAAGAGAATCGTACTAGTATTTTCGACAAACAATTACAGTCAAATTTAATTAGAACATAGACATGAATCTCGCAAATTTGCTCTCAACCAAGTTAGATACCGCGTGATCCTAGTGTACACTCCTGGGTAGCCGGGTCGGCCGCAACCTACACCCCACGATACAATACCTGAAAGAAAATAAAAATAAGTTCCGTCTGTATAAATATATTCTTTCCTGCACTTACGTCATAACAGGCAATCGAACAAAAATCTAAAATATATTTATAAAATAATAATGTCCATACTCCAGATTATTTGTAAAATAACAACCTCTCAGGACTATATTACTAACATCACAAAGAAGAACTTTTGTTGACTTGATTGAATGACTTTTAATAATTCATCAAATAGTACTTTCGTACAAAAATCAAAATATTTTTAAATAGATCGCTCTGTACGGTGATAGCACTGTGCGGTAACAAAAGAAAGCGCAAGCGTAAATACCAGAACCTAGGTAAACAAAGAAACAAGACGTAGATAAAAACAACACTGAATTCACAGTTAGCATGTTATCTTGTGTTCTTTCTCCATATAATCACATTTTAACTAAAACTGAAAAAATGTTGGATTGAGAATAGTAGTAATATTAAGTTTATTGAGCATCATGATGTTTTACTACCTGATATTCAATTATTTTTTAAGAAATTACTCCACTAGTTTGCTATAATTATTAATACCAAGATCGTAAATTATGAAATATTCCTTCGCTCTGGCTGAATTCGAACCAGCGCCTTTAGCATACCGTGCCTGACACTCTCTCAACTTAGCTACCTAAGGAACGAACAGCAAACCTTATAAATTTGTTTATGTGCTTGTTGCATATCTTTGATTTAGGTTTTTTACCGACTTTTTTGCCGTAGCACCATCTGTGAGAAATCTGTGAAATTTTTTCTCCGCTCAGACAGGTACCTTTACAGATACCTGCGGCTGACTAGAAATGGAATAAGAACAGAAGTCATCAACACGTATGTAAGTTTCTCGCAAGTGGCAAATGCACGTTGTCCAGTTTGTTTACCTAGCAATGACGTCACGTGTTCTAAATTGACATAGTACCGTATGCGCGGCAATTAATAAGATATTAGAAATCATATTTCTTTACTGTACCCGTGTTTTAACCATGCAGAAGAGGTTCGAGTTACTGCCAAAGTTCGCACTGGCTGTTATAAAAACCAACATTTTTAATACCACCGTCTGTCATTGCTGTCTTACTTACCAACAATTTGGTATTTGTCTCCCTGTTGAATTAGTAGCGGTCCACCACTGTCACCCTGACAGGAATCTGTGGACGCCCGGCCAGCGCATAGCTGAAAATCGCAATTAGGCACATTAATAAATAACTATGTTATTGTTCTTCCAATTCTCTACTTTTACAACGAAATATATTTTTCAGAGTTTACAACATTTCTTGTATATAGGCCTTAAAATAAATACGCAAAACGTCTCCAATTTGATATTGTATTATCGTTGTTAAGCAAAAAGTAAGCACGGACATCACTTCAGCTGTAACTGCAACTGGATTGACTGTGGTGCTGCGCTTCTAGAAATTGTATAAAAATTTGTAAAGGAGCTACGCGCCAGATGGGTCCTTATTTAAGTTTGTTGGTTCTCGTACGTATTATTATTACTTAATTTTTTTTAAGCAAATTCAAAAAAAGGAGAAGATTTTTAATTCGACTGTTTTTTTTTTTGGTGTGTATATTGTGATTACTCCAGTATTTGTCAAACGATTTGATGATTCTTTTTTGTTGGAAAGAGGGTTCCTCACTATTGGTCCCATTTAAAGTTGAAGAAAATATTCCACTTCTAAGGGTGGCAAACTCTCTAGTTTCATCCTCTGATGAATCCGGTTTCGCGCACTTTCCAATAACCGATTTCAATAAAACTTAGCAAATATATGTACTTCCACGAACTTTTGAGGTCGGTTTTTTTAAAAAAACATTTATAATTTATTTTACCAAGTGAAATGAAATGATGTACAAGTCGTGTGCCTGATGTTAAGTGACACGCCTGTCCACAGCAGTTGCAGTGCCACTCAGAGCTTTAAATCGTAAAGATCTGAGGGACACTGCCACTGCGCCATGCACCCTAAGACACAAATTGACAAGTCCCATGTGCCTGTGTGACAACGACTGACGAGAAAACTCATAAAAAGTAAAGTAAATATCATAAGTAGATACAAAAGATTACGTACCATATTATTCGTAATTCTGGAAGCGCGGTACTTCATGCCTCTGCACTGGGTCAGCGAGAGGATTGGCACGCGCACCTCCTGCACTATCGCTGGTAACTGACCGCCTTCAGATGTTCTGCCCCACCCCACCACAATACCCTCTTTACCGGCAGGATCGGCGCCTGAAATTTATAGCAGATTTACTACTAAGATTTAGGTTACTTTGCAGAGTATGAGAAAGAGGTGCTAACATTTTCGGCTTGCGAAAGTACATAAGAAACATTCAAATCTTGCCAGATATACCAGTCCCTAATATACCAGTGACGAAGAGTTCATATAAGCCGATTCCCGTTGGCTTGCATTAAGATATTGGTTAATCGAGGCTTAATATGATACTAAACGATTATTTCGTTTAGGAATCTAATCACCCATACAAAACGCCTGACTGTTTTGTGCGACGACGTAAACTGCCCATCATCGAGTTTCTTTGCTATAGTAAAATATTGCCTACAGAGTAACTGCCTCTTTAATTTTACAGAAACCAACTAGAAATAGTATCGTTTCAATTAAGTCCATTTATATGGCAAGTGAACTCGAATAAAATCGAGTCAGACTGATTACCACTGCACAGGTACAAGCGAGAAAGGTAGACGTCTCCACTCTATGGGAAAGATGCCGCTTGTGTGTTGTCTTATAATTTATACATTAATACATATACTTCATTCCCATTTCCCATCGAGGTAGACAGAGATAACAGCTTTCTTTCCATCTTTCGACTCATTAATAAACATCTGTGATTTCATACATGCTTTTCGGTTACGCGTACTTTTAACCTGAACGTTAATTATTTTTTTGAAATTAAATTTAGCGAATGTTAATGCGTGTTTTTGTTTTTGGAATAATTGTTTTAATGATTGTCTGTGATATTTTGGGTATTCGTTAATTATTTTAATAATGTTAATTCTTGCATAACCGTTCTTGCGGAACCAAATTTATGTTGAAATATTCTCCGATATGACTTCTATTTTGAGAATTTTTCTCTTTCATCGAATTCGCCACTAACGTATGCCATAGTTCACGAAACAATAAATACACTCAATGAATAATGCATTACATATGATTGTAAGGTAATCAATATATCAATATCATTTCTTTCTATTGATGCTCAATATTACTGTGTTCATTATGTTAAATACACATAAAGCTAAAATATATAATACTTTCACGTACTAATGACGCTTATTTTTTATATACACGACCCAAACTTAAAGTCATACCATCAAATCCGCTGGGTTAGCTAATGAATATGTGGCAAAACCAAAAAATACCAAGTACAGTGCCTTGGAACCGATGTACAATTTTGTGCCACAGTGGAGACTGTGGGGATTTGGGGTACGGAGGCCAAATAATTCATCAGGGAATTGGGACGTCTCGCCGAGATCTCACACTCTGGATCTTACCTAGTGCAACAAATTTCGTTCAGTACAGCTGCTGCTGCATCGTCATTTGATTCATTTACGATTCCGAGCGGTAATTTTCAATTCTTTTAACGAAATAAAAAGGGATCTGTGGTATTGATTCTTACTGATTTCTATGTGACAAAACCTACCGCACGGATTGATTTCGCATTAGTAGTAGTATATTGTGCATGGTACAAATAAATCAATTCACAGTCCCAGGTCTGTTTCTAATTTCGTGTCCTCAATCCTTCGGGTTATGGGCCTCGCACGCTTCCACGGGTTAAGGGAGAAAAACTAACTTTTCATGCTGTATCGGGTTTGGGTGTTTGTGGTATCGTCGTTGTTTCCGATTTTCATAATATGTGCTTCTTATTTTGATCAAAGCAACGTTGTCTAATATTTAAAACATATTTATTTATTATAACAATAGACTTCATGATATTCTGATGCAAAAAGTAACTTACTGGCAGATGGCAAACAGACAGGTTTGACGATCTTAGAAAACGTAATTGGTTTGCGTAGTCTTAAGAGAGCTATATCGTTGTTATATGAGTCGGCGTCGAAGTTGCGATGTCGCACTATGGAAGTGACAGCTCGCATAATCGCTGCGCTCTCGGACGTAATCGTTTGGTCGTGATCACCAAGGATGACTCGAATTTTCGTGCGTTTTAATCTGTAATCAAGAAGGGATTAGATAAAGTTGAGATTCCTTGTGTGTATGGCTCTCCAGCAGATTTATATAAACCTTTACAAGTGCTCGTTGAGTCGTTGCAAATAGGAATAGGCACAGATTACTTAATATTTACAACGTAACGGATGCATATATGCATATATGAGAGTGTCATACAAAATCGAAAAGATCAGATAATAGCCTAATAAATCTAACTAATGAAACCAGGCGCTCACTACGAGGAAAAAGGAACATAAACACGCGCTCAGAGAGGTAAAAATAACGTTGCCCGCCATGTACAGTCGTGCGGAACCGAATGCTGAGGTTGTACAAGGATTGTAATGTAAATTAAAGACTTGTCTGAGCGCTTGCGCTGTTTGCGATACACTCAGAGGGCGGTAGGCAGTTATCGCGTTTGAGCGAGTGGCGGAACCCTGGATATTAGTCCATAAACAATAAACTATATTTAAGGCACCGCTCTAAAAATAAAAATTTCTTGACAGTTCGTGTCTATAGTTCATTTGAAAGCATGTAATCTTTTAGAGAATTCCATAATAACTTTATTTTATTTTTGGATCAAAGCATACCGGATGTCATACAACGATTTCATTGCAAACGGTACCGTTCGTACATCCATCCACGACTGAAAACGACGTTGTCCAAAACCGCACTGCACACAAAATTTTAAAATAACTAACATAGGTACATACATTTACCAAGCATGTAATCTGCAAGGAACAGTAAATTTGCCTATTTTATAAAATTCTTTTAAATATAAATATTGTAAAGCCGTTAAAAACCAAAATCAAAGATCTGCACCAAGCACATAGCAAGTTCGTTTCGTGGCTTAGTTGGCATAGCGTCTGGCGCGGTTTGCTGGAAGACGTTGTTTCGAATCCAGCCGAATCAAAGTAATTTTTTCTTAGTGTTCGATCTTTGTTTATTACAAAGTAGTGGAGTAATTTCATAAAAATAATTGAATATCATGGTGGTTAAACATCGTGACATTCAACAAAACACTTAATTACAGTGAATAGCAACATCTCTAGCCAGGGCTGGTAGCTGTAAAGGTGCCTAACTCTGTGACGAAATACTTTCATAGATTTCTTATAGATGGCGCTACTTCTAAAAAGTCCGCTAGTTCATTCCGTGGCTTAGTTGGCATATGGCGTTTGTTAGACGTCGGTTTAAATCCAGCCGGATCGAAGCATTTTTTTTTCTACAGTGTTCGTCTTTGTGTTAATAATTATAATATATAAATTGTTAATACTATAAATAATACTTACTTCCTGACACAATGAGCAGCAGTCAACACATACTCCTTAGTCAAGACGGAAGCGCCGCAATGGAACTGTCCATCATATACTATCCTGGCCATCCACGGGTATCGGTTAGCCCCCGCCGGCATGCCTCCCACAATGCGGTTCTCCTGGTTAGCCCCTCCGCACTCTGCGAGAAAGTCAAGTTTATTCACCCACGGAAAACCTTCGTCTCGTTACGTTGTCTACGTAAACAACTTAGGGACAGTCCGGGTAATTCTTGGAAACTAGTAAATCATTTTCTTGACGGAAGTCGTTAGTTGTTTTCCTGAATATCGTATTAAAATTTAACGACATGTTTAAACGTTTTACATAGTTAATCAACCAGCAGTTAGCAAGCCTATTTCGGAATATTATTATAAGTAATTCTGTAGCTTAGCAATTTTGAAACTAAGTAATTTAAAGGTGATGAAAACAACATGACATACCTACCTGTGTGAATACTTTTTAAATTTCAAAATAGGACGTTGTAATTGTTACGAATAATTTAGCAGACTGAACATATAACTAATTAAAATCTTATTTTTGAAAATGCCAATGTTTTTACGAGATAATTTTTTTGAAAATACACCCTCAGAATTACGCGTTTACATTGCTGCAAGTTATGTCTAGAAATACTGATGACAGGAAAGTTAACTTTTATTTAATAGTATTACAGTCAATAATATTTTATAGGAATAGTATTTGCTATGTTACTTTCACAATTTATTTTTTGTCATTAGTTCGTTTTAGCGCAGTTACTTAAATGAAATCGAATCTTCAACATTCGTTCACAGAAATAACATTGCTAACTTTGGATTTTACTAGAATTACCTCTGTTGTTTATAAACAGTTACCGAATACAGTTATTTACAGTAGACAACAAAGGATAAAATGCAAAATACGGAACACAAATTACACAGGTTTTAAGTATTGTTAGTTCAACATTATTTGTGTGGATTGTACACAAATATTACAATCTACGTAAATATGATGTACATCTAATTCAATGAAAAAACTCCATAATACATATTTACATAACAGCAGTTGAAGGAGGGGAATAGCAATAAACATTTTTTAAAAAGAATCTGATTCCCTTTTGAAACCAAATTCTGTCGTAACTCAGATTTGTGGAATTAGAAAAATACGATTTAAAAATTAAAAATAAAACTGAATACTTAATGTATTTTATTGGGATTAATGTGATTATTTTTATTTATACATAATATTTAACTGTCCATTTATAAACGAAAACATATATTTATTGATTTCATTCAGTTGATAATTTTTTGAACTTTCAAATCGTCTTTTCTCAATTCCACAATTTTGTGTTACGACAGTATTTGAATTCATGTACATATGTTTCACTACACAGTCAACATTTTGTGAAAATTCTGATGGTATCTAGAACGTTAACCCAGCATTTAATGTCAACAATATCCGTATACAAACGGTTAACAAAAGTACGTAGATAAATAGCATGAGATAGTTAACAGGGTAGTCGGTGGAAGCCACGGAATCTCCACTTTCACCGCTTCCATGGTTCATTGCACAGCCAACAATGCCGCGGAATCTTTTTTACGCAAATTACTAATCATACCTGTTCAGCATCCAGGGCTATTAGTTTCATTGCATTCGTTATTTCTTGTTAACCATTTAAATGCTTTGTTGTATTTGCTGCGATCAATGTGAAAAGTTGATTGCCATCTTCGTTGAGAAAAAAGATAAGTGAAAATTTTGAAACAGACTTCATTGCATATAAAAAGTAAAACATATACCGATAAATATACGGAGTTATTTGTAAATTATTAACAATCTCACAGGACTATATTACTAACATCATAAACAACTTTTGTTCCATAACTTTTTAATTAATCCGATTTTACTTTTGTACAAAATAGAAATATTTCAATAGATCTTTTAAACCGTTATAACTCTGCGCCACAACAAAAGGAAGCGTTTAGAGTCTAGACTACTTCAGCTCAGCATACATACACACCTACTTATGCCTATTACTTTTTATGTTTTACTTCATAACTATCACTAAAAATGTATAACCACGATCGCTCAGACTCATTTTTGTACTTTTAAATTTTAAATAGAGGCGCATATTTTCGATCCAACCTAACTGAACACTCCTAAGACACAGACATTTGTCGAGTCAGAGTCCTTAGTTTTGTTACGCCTTTTCTACCTGTTTGTTTTATTTTATTTTTTCTACGTTTCTAATCAGTAAATTTATTCTCTGTACTATATATAAGGCTAAGGTGTGTTTTTGAACAAAGATATTATTATAACTCAAATTAAAATTTTTCCCGTACTAACACGGTTCATTTTGCCTCGGTCAGACTTTATTTCGGAATGTATTTTTTACAAATGAAATTAAAGTCATTTGAAAAATGAAGATACGTCGTATGATATACGTCTTCTATTTAGTTCAGTTAATATAAAAATAAATCATTGGTGTATGTAAAGTACCTATTAAATACAGCGGTTTTCTCGTAAAATTTCGAAGTCAGTTTGTGTCTTTTTTCTATAGTGAAATTTTTAGGAATCGTGTTTTCACACCATATAGTAATCAGTGTATAACCTCAATTTCACTTTATATTTTTTCCAAAATGATTGATTCAACACTATCGCTGTTATGCGGAATCACCCAAGGCCATTTGAGGTTGTTAAGGAAAACATCAGTCCGATGCATTGACGATGCAACTTATTATAAAGATCTAAAGTGTCAGATAGTACAGATAAAAACTTAAAAGTTTATTTTTGGTAAATTTATTGTTTCGTAAAAAGTCATGGAACCAAAGTTGTTTTTTGTGATGTTAATAATATAGTCCTGCGAGATTGTTAGTTTTAAAATTAACCCTGTATTAAGGACCGTAAAAATTGACTCAATAAAGAAGATGCCTATACCCAGCAGTGGGTTGATGTGTGCTGAATATGATGATAGTGGTGAAAACGTATACTATCAGATTTTAGTTTGTAACCATGGTTCAAAAACTAAGTATCTACAAAAAGTGTTACATCTAGGCAGGGGACGAAAGTACGTTTTATAGACGCCGTGCAATTAAGTAACAAATAGGTACCTATTACAAAACATCACGTCAGTAACTTAAGGAGAAAATCGCATAAGATGCAAATAACAAGACAAATATTCATGCTTAACTATGTACGTCCATGTATCATGCAATTAAAAAGATCTAACTACATACAGCTAATAGTTACACAACTACAGTATCTACATTTATATAATATTAGAAATACAAAAATTAGGTACATTATTAGGTAACCATAGGTACCATTCGGTGTTGTATATATAGTGCTGTACACAATGTGTAACTTACCAATCTTTCTTGGCAGTGGGTTTGCTCTGCCGCACTCTAAAAATTTAACGTGAATGAACATTATTAACAATTGCTGTCTAAATACTATTTTCATGCTTTTTCCTATACCTGAATCATTGTATGAACAAAATTGTGCTTCACATTATAAGGATTCCACCAAAAACTACGTACTTCACCGCTTAATATTATTTTATTACACAATATTACAATAGGGTATTTGACTCGACGTTTTGTTTATAAATTTACCAACATTTGATTACATTGTTCCAATCTTAATAACGTAGCTAGGAACACCTTAAAACTAAATGTATCAAACAATTTCAAGTAAATACCACTTGCAATTAGTAAAAAAATTGTAAAATTGACAACATGGTTTAACATCAAGTAAAAGAGACATTTTGAATTTAAAAATTATTTATTGCTTTTATCAATTCGCTTAACCATGCTGATAAATCCGAAAATTACTGAAATTCGTTTTTCGATATCTCAACGAACACCAGAGATATTATGGTTAAAAGCAACGGTGGGATGGTCTATTCCATTTTAGCAAAACGATCATTCATACGTAGCCACTACGTCGCCATTTCGGTAGTGACATCACCAATGAGTTCCCCTTTCTTTCTAACGCCTGATTTTTAATGCCTGTAGTATTTTACTTTTCAACGCGCCTAAATTACATTTTTATATTTCTTCATTGATGTGCCTACGTGCTAATGGAAGCATTCGATTTCTGTCAAATACCCTATTACATATGTTTGAATATTTGATACAAATGAAAACAACGCTACTTTTTTAATAAAACCCAACTGGTACAATTTTATAAGCGTGTCGTCAATCTTTGCTAATTTCAACACTAACGAACCGTTAATTGCTTGAATACGATTCCAGGTCCTAAAATATACCAATTCTCCTTCCTTCTTCAGAACTACATAATAATGTACCAGTCAACCACAGCAATTGCCTGGTCTCAAACTAGAAAATTCCCTGTACTATGAGTACCAGAGCAATGGAACTCATTCTGGGACACTTTCTAGAACACCCAGACCAGAACCCATTTAGAACAGTTCATCTCCCAAACTGGACCTACCGGGAATCGAACCCGAGGCCTCCGCATCCAGCGCCCAAAGTGCAGACCGTTAAGCCACCGAGGTCGTCAAAAATATAGATTGATTGTATAATAAAGCTATCTGTAATCTTTTCTTATTGTAATCAAAGGCACTTTGGTGTCCATGGTGTCCCTATATTCGAATCTTGGTGACAGAAACCAAAAAAAATCTAGATATTTCAACGACAGCCCTAATAATAAAATAATATTACGATATTGTGTTCTACGGACGGTGGTCGAACACGGAATATACCGTTACACGCTACGAATTATTTTTATTACAAACTAAATATTCAAAAACATTACCCCAAATTGAGTCACTAGTGCAATAGTGTACTTACCACACGAGCACCGTCTGACTGTGGAGTCATCATCATCCTCTTCGACACTCTGCTCTTCCAGGATAGGCACCTCCAGTCCGAATATTGCATCAAACAGGAACCGCTGGGATCTGTTACCTGATGACACCTGGAAATTAACGGGCCAATCATTAAGTAAAAACTCGTACATATTTCTTCTTAGAGACTTTTTAAAATTCTAACGTCTTTATTCCCTAAGTAAGTAAGTAACATTCGATATTGATTGCTTAAATTCCACTAGTCGTCAGACAGGCTGATTCTCTTGAGAAGAATGAGTAAGAAAGGGTTGCTTATTGTCAATAAACATTTGTACACTCTAGTAGCAATAAAGGTCCTTGTGAAAGAGTTCGTCCAGGGAAGTACTGCTATCTAATCTAATTCAAAATAATTTCTGCCGCCTAGCAATAATGCGAGTATTACTGCGTTCCAGTTTCGAAGGGTTAGAGTGCTGGTGAAATTTACAGGAACATGAGACTTGTCAACTTATGTCTCAAGGTGATAGGCGCAGCGGCAGTGTCCCTCGGATCTTTGCGATTTAGAGCTCTGAGTAGCACTGTAACTGCTTTGAACAGGTGTGTCGCTAAACTTGTTGGACCTGTAGTTTAGTTTCATAAAACAAAATATTTTTGCAATATTTCTTTCAGAATATATTTCTCAAGATATATTTTATTTATATATAGGTACTATTTATATTAAGTGGCAATGTTTGCGTTTCTAAATAATAGAAAAATATAGTAGAAATTCTGTTGATGCTCAAATTTTGCCATTTAAGAAGTTTAAGAAGAATTTATTATACGGCTTTTGCGTATTTGGATGGTAACGGCCAACGGCCTTAAGAGTGATCGTCATAATCGATATCTTTTAGATCGTTTGTACCCGTGAATAAATATCTATTTACAAAGAGCAACTTTCTTGCTCGTTCGTTTCAGGTGAATCTGTCTAAGGATTGAGTAGTACTGTTTAATCAGTTCGATGATTTCAAGTGTAATTTACTTACAAGAAATAAAGAAATTTTGAATTTGTAGGACATCCTTGACGGTTACAAGAACATTTTTTATTTTTAAAACATTTTGTGCCGCGATCACCAGGAACCACCTACGCTATAAGAATACAAGAATGTAAAAATAAAACAAGAAATTATAATATATGGCTGCATGCAGCGAAAAATAGCTAGTAAATAAACAAAAAAAAACCAGTCAGCTGTATGTGATGTAACGTTGCGCCATTTTAGGAATGTCGCTCGTCAACTTTTAAAACTTAAAATAAGTATTATGCAATTCTCCGAGTAAAGTAGGATGCTTCAAAAGCACAAAAGTCCAACAATACTTTCAACGTACCTTAGAACTTACTTATACTCTTTATAAAACCGGGGAGAAATATAATCCGTAGTCATAAAATAGCTGTACACAATATGATATTAAGTACGTTTCCTACTAATGAGGAATACTGTTTATTATCATTTCTGCATGATATGGATTGACGCTATTGTTAATAATAGACTTATAGCACTATATTGACTAAGTCGGTTAACCTAAAACTCAATGTGATAATATTCTTCAATTGAAACAAAAACACCTGAATTAATTTTTAAAGTAACCCCTAAGAGTGGTTACACACGCCGTCATTTAGCAGCGATGCAGACGCGCGTTCGTGAAACACGTGATATGGAATCACGCTACAAACGCGCAATTGCATCGATACAAACGCGCGATTGCATCGATACAAACGCGCGATTGCATCGGTGCAATCGCCTATAAATCCCAAGTGTATCGATGCAGTCGCACGCTGGCATCGCGTTAGCATCGCTGCTTAAAATCGCGCGCGGGTGTAAAATTGAAGCATCAATTTGTTAGATTTGCTATATATTTTTTATAACATCAAGTGACGGAACGACCAAGTCGTGCGCGTGATGGTAAGCTATATAGAGTTGAACAGTCTTTTTTTCTCAGTTATAGAACTAAAAGTCATATCATTCCAATTACAGGGGTGCACAAAAGGAGCCTCCTTACACGATGCACCATTCTTTTCCTGTACGTCAGGCGGACCCTGGGCAACAATGGAAGAGAACTTTACGCTAATTGTTAAATCCTTTCACCATGATGGCAAGCATTGTAATGTATGCCATCGATACGATAAGAAAAAGATTCTTTGTAGATTACACGCATGTAAAAACACAAGCATCAATTACTGTTCGTAACAAGCAGGTAAATTTCATATGCCTATCGTTGCAAACAAGCATTCTACTAGATATTATAAATCAACGTATGATAACAATGTATGATCATAACAGGTAACTCAGCATTGTCGGAAATGCATTTGCTTCACCCTTACGTAAGTTTTGTTTACCGTTCGTAGACAAGATCACTTTCGCGGCGCAGGCGCACCAATGATTACGATTGCGCAATGGAACTGATTGGCCTGTAATGTCAATGTTGCTTTCACAATCTCAGCAGTGCCGCATTACTGTATTATTTTTGTTGCTACCGTTACAATTTGATTGTATACTTTCTCGATTCACCCAAATTAAAAGTTAGATAGTAGATGAGGTAAGACTTTTAAAGCGCTTCATTAAAACGAGAGAAAGCATGAAAATAATACTGAGTTTTCCCTTGTGCCTACATAATCTAGGAAAATTAATTATTCGTTCGTTCTATTGCTCTTTTAATTCCTGACCTACGATACGGTTCATTTGGCCAAACAAGAGGATTTATTCAAAATTTACACTAGACTCATATAATACACTCGCGATACAGGGTTTCCCTAGTGCGGGGTTATGAGAAAAAAAACCATAATGATTTCAAGTTAAAATTTTATAGTACTCATGGTTTTAGTTAATTAGTATATGTTGCACTAAAACATCCACGTACACGTGCAAATTAAAATACCAATTGCAGTTTATAGAGCACGATTTGCGGCGGATTAACAATTACAATTTTAGTACCCAGTTTAATTTCATTACAAACGTGAACTGATTTAATCACGAGATGTGTGAGCGTCGTACTTATTCTGCTGTATTGAACGGTAAATACTCACTCGTTGTCACTGCACTTATTCAGCATAATACATAATATTGTACCGTATAAGGTTGTGTAGGTAGAGTGTGCCATGCTGCGACAATGCCATGACCCATATAGCACAATATTTAACATGCGATTGTACTTTCCCTCGTGACGTAACAAAATGACGAAACACGCGGTGAGCAGTACCGTTGCAGAGTTAGCTAACGTATTATATCATTGTAACTAATGGGGCTAAGGTTGGAAAAACACGTGGACGAAACCAAATTTGTACCATCTGACACATAGTTTCCCAAAGAGGTTCCTACTGCTCCCTGGTGGGCGCTGTAGAGTCTTAGGAGGGCGGTAGGAACCTCGGAAGCAATTGGGGGCATTGATGCTGTCCACGGGGTTCTGCCGTATTTGCAAATAAATCCTGAAGTATCTATATACAGTACATAACTGTATTTTTTTTCCTTGTGATTTTTTGTATATAAAAAATACGTGTTTTCATTTATGTTTTGTGGCGGTGGGCAACCAAAATGTTTGGGAAACCATAATCTAACAGTTATGCTATATTGACCCAAACGAGTAAAACTTAAAAAGTGTTACGCCATTTCTTTGAAGAGAAGAAGGCACTTAAAGCTTCGTTTTAGATACTCTAAAACTTGAGTAACAATCCAGAACAAATTCCTTTTACCAAGCATTATGACGAACAAGTCGTGCTTCTGGGGGTTAGCGAAGTGTCTGGTCATAACAGTAAACTGCATTCCGAGCTTTAACCTTTTATAAAATAAAGGTTAAGTAATTATTTACCACATTTTTAATCTTCAATAATCGATTAACCGTTACTGCATTTTCAAATTCTTTACGTATAGTGGTAAAAATCGATACCTCTCACGTAACTTGTTGCAAGTTAAAATACCATTTCTTGCTTTTTAACTTAAACATATCCTTTTTTACGTATATTATAGGTTCCATGTTTGAAAGTAAATATAACACTATAGTCGTCACCAAATAAGAGGCCAGATTTGACACTTTTCATCGTGACGCGAATAGGGATGTGGACTAATCATATCGGTAATCACATTATGCGATTTTCACGAGAAATCGATTCAAAATTATATGAGATTGTAATTGTTTACATTATTTTTCGGTTCATTGTTGTTTTGGCGGCCTAAAAGACCAAATCGTGCAATTCTGGTAAAAGCAATTCATTTACAGAATTCCTTTCAATTCTGTAGCAATTTCTCTCATTTTCGTAAAATTGTTCCACATTCCGATGAATTGTATCCAATTCTTTTAATTTTGATTTTATAATATTCGTATATGTAATGGTTTATTGCGAGAATTTAGTGTAAATAAGTATGTTCATCGATAAACTACATAAAAAGGTTAAATTACCAAGAAACCAAGGATTTCATGAATTTTCAATTATTCGGCTGGCAACTAGTTAAAAGTTGATGTCAACAACAAACAATCTCAAACAATGTTCATAATTTAGAAAACAGGAACAGTCCTAAAGCAAAGCCGAGTCACACGAAAAATATATAAAAAATAATAGCGCATAGTCAACTTCCAAGATGGCGAAAGACTGCGCGGTGCGCGGGCGCGGACTCCGGGTGCCGCTGAATTGGTATCAGTGTTGACAATTCAATATTTGCAAAATATAAAAGGAAATACAAATCTGGCTAGCAGTACGGGGCTCTTATAAATTTGATAAATTATAAATTTATTTTCAATAGGTGTGGTGCAGAGATGTTATATACATAATTATTTAAAATACACCTGTTTTTATACGTTTTTGTTTTAATATTTAAATAAGCAATATTTTTTCCGAGAAACCGTAGTGACTCGGTAAAATTCGGCCATTAATTGCTTACAACACCATTATTTTAAAAAAAAATAGCTTTAGGACGTAACTGTTTTCAGGCCGTTTCGGAGTAACTCAAAATTGCATTTTATATTGTAATCACGCGAAAACAGTACTTCAAATATGTTTTGTCATGTTATATAATATTTCCATGAAATGTACGTTTTTTTTTAAACTCAATTATGCTAATAATTGTGTGTTTATTGTTTCGTTGATCGCTTTCAAAGTTACATACTATCGCCTTCTTTAGCTGTCAAATGTGGCCTCTTATTTGGTGACGACTTTAAGTGATTTCTTTACTTTTGATTATAGTACGTTTATCATACATAAAAAAGGAAATGTATTTAAGTTAAAGAGCAAAGAATGGTATTTTGACTTACAATAACTTACGTGAGAGGTATCGAAATATTTACCACATAAAAAAAACTTGTTTCTTAAAACAAAAGTTGGCTATGGGAATGGCATCTACGACCCTCAATTACCAAGGAAATACTGCAATATATCGGACTTTAAGGCTCGCTGTTGTTTATGGTTTAAATCACACAACTCTGAAGGGCACTGCCACTGCACCCGTCACCCTGAGGCATAAATAAGTTGACTAGTCCCATGTGCCTGTAATTTCACCAACATCCTTGCCCTTCAAAACCGGAACGCAGTAATGCTCACAAACTGCTTGGCGACAGAAATAGGTAAGGTAACAGTACTTCCCAGGACGAACTCTTGAAGCTACGTAAAAATTATAAAAGATAGTTGCTTAATGTCTTTAGGGCACTGTTGAGGCTACAGACATGTTCGTGGTCACGAACGTAGACGATTTTTATGCCATGCTACGCAAAAAGACTGCATCAATAATACGTCGTATACGGGGGAGCACCAACGGTATCCTTAAAATGATTCCCGACCGCACTGACAAGGTAATTTTCAGTCGATACGAACTACACATTCGAAAAAGTGTATCTCGATAGATCAAATTTTTGCATTTTATCTTTTCTATTTCTTACTAACATAGGTATTAAGTTGTGAAACTAACAAGCTTATGGACTTATTTTCTCTGAAAATAAATATTTTGTATTTTTATTTAGTTTTGATTTTTATTGAAATTTTCTTTCACTAAATATTACACGTTCCAAAATTCACACATAAATATAATAAATTGTTTGAAAGCGTCGTTTTTTCACACTAAAACTAGGTTGCGATAATTTATGTTTTCAACTGAACGGATTTCAGTGACATTTAACCTAATTAAAGCAAGGTTATTCGAATAAAAAAAGTATTAATTTCTAGAAGACCATCAACTCATCGTGATTCAAAACTGTTCATGACCCCGTTTCAAGTTTTCGCAAGTGACCATGGGTCATGGAATGAGTCGCTTCGTCTGAAGTTCATTGCCGTCAGGGCGCACTATGTGACAATTGCTGTTAAACATTTACCTACAAGTTATTAATAAATTCGTGTTAAGCTACAATAATGTATATTTGTTTAATTTAGTATCATTGTTGTAATAAACGACAACCTACGTAGTTGTGTGGCTTGCACCGATTTTCATGGTATCGCCAAATAGCAACAGAGATCTGGGGTCCCAGGATCGATTCCTGGCCCGATCAATGTAGAAACTAACTTTTCTATATTGTCTCGGGTCTGGATGTTTGTTGTATAGTCATTGTTTCCCATTACCATAACACAAGTGGTTTACTTTGTGATCAGAGCAACTTATGTGATGTTATCTAATAAATGATATCCAAAGTGGACATCAAAATTATATTGTTACTTACATATAACAAGTACCGAAATATTTTCTGTAACAATTACTTAAATACGCCTTGTTTGTATTATATTAATGGTAATATGTTTCAAAGTCTGCAAAGCAAATAGGTAGGTACACATTGGAGGTTTTATCTCGGACCTTTAAAATTAAGACTTAATTGATCGATACGCTATACATATAAATCCTTTCGAATGATTACAATTTATAGTGTGAATTGGCTTTTATTGCTTGTCAGTGGCTTTTGTAAGGTCAATAAGTAATCTACTTTCCAAAGTATAATTACAGGCCTTTCACGACGTATTTAATCATTACGTATGACGCACGTAGTAAATGTATGAAAGTCAAATGATGGTGCCACGCAACTATAAATGATTATGTGGATATTTTGTGATTACATAAGAGATGGAATCGCAAAAAAACGGACTAGGGCTAATTACACACGGCAACGTAACAACAGCGGCACCGCATTCATAGACGCCCTTGCATTTGTATACACACTTTCATACACTCATCACTGTTAACAGAACTGTACAACAGAACTAGTGGGAATAATCGGACAGAACCGACAGAACTACTAGGAATCGTAAATCCCACCTGTTAACAGACCGAATGGGAAGAAAAATGCCAGCAGTTCTGTTAACGAAACTGTAAAACAGAACTAGTGGGACGTTACTTGATACAGTGGCGGTGGTGGCGGCGGCGAGAGTTGCAGCAATTCTCTACAAATTTAGTATATGACAAAATATGGGCTACATATGCACCAGTCTGGTGTTACGGTATGACACCGTAAGCGCCCTGGTACACGAAGCGAAAGTTTTCGCGCGGCCGCCGCGCGGCGACCGCCCAGTTACCAAGCCTTCATGCACATTAATGGCATCTGAATGAAATTCGTGTCGACTAAATGCGCCCTAACTATTGCGGCGCCGCATTAGCAAATAACGGCCGCGGCACCATGTGTAACCCTAAACCATATTTTTAAATACGCTAATAATAAACAAAATTCTACAGTGGAGTGGAACTGCCTTTACCATAGTTACACTTACATGTACCTAAAACAACGGAGTGTCGATGTAATTAGTTACCTACTAAAACCTAACAATTTAACTGCTTGTACGGCAAGACAATAAATATTGCATTTTATTTACATATTTACATTTACTGCTAAAATCAATCAATTAACGCAAAGCAACATAGTACTAAGTGACTTTACAACAACCAGCTAAGGATTATTATTTTAGAGCCTGATGATAAATGGCAGCCGTGGTAGCCTAATGGTATGACCTACCACCTCTCAGACGCCCTGAGTTCGAATTCCGGCTCGCACCTATGAGTTTTTCGGAATTTATGTGTGAAATTTAATTTGAAAAACCATGAGCTTCTCTGTGAAGGAGAACATCATGATGAAACTTGCACGTCGAAGAAAGTTTACAACCCTTGGGAAAACGTATTCGGCCTATTAGGACTATGACCCTCGATCGAGAGGAGACCGTGCCCAGCAGTGGGATATATATAAATAGATTTGATGATGATGATGATAAATGGCAGATCCTAATTTCTTGCATACTTTCGTGGTGCAACTAAGTATGTCCAAAATCAAACTACAATTATATACCTTGTAAGAAATTATGTGTTACAAATTATATAAGCCTTGTGATCACGTGGCGTGATGAGTTGGAGTAATAAAGTGGCTATAGCCTGGAACAAATGTATCGGAACCGGATATTCGTTGTGTAAACATGAAACACTCGTTTGCCTACTTTTAAGTTCCCAATTTATGAATATGCAATGATACATAATAACATTTATACTATTCACAGTAATAAAAAGCCTCAATTCGTATATTTTTGCAATGTTAAAAACTGTACGAAAAAATTACTTCAATGTACTTAAAGTTATAAATGAATACTGATTTCCGTCCATTTAAAAAGTTATATAATAATTATTCACCGACTGGCGAAAGTAATGTTACATTTCCGCGGTTTTAACTCACTTGTTACGTATAAAGTTCATCCAATACCAAAAATTTATTAAATAATGATTTAAACTTAGGTACATAATTATTATTATTTGTACGGACGGATTTTCAACGCTTCTAAACTACCACTTAAGAGACCTAGGGGCCGAAGTCCCAAAGGGTGGTCGGATCAGATCTCCGAGAACTGGAGTTACCTCTCAGCGCCGCACTATATTATGCGACTGAGCGCAACCGATGGAAGCAAATGGTTGGCAGGATGAAGTGGAGTCACGATCCTCAGCAGTGAGGAAGCGATTAAGAAGAGACGCTACCACTACGAGCAGTAACTTGAAATACGATCTATAATTGTCGACACTAATAAAGTTCCGAGGCAAACGCACCTTTAAGAAAATTCTGCTAGTCTTAAGACTAGCAGAATTTTCTTAAAGATATGGCCTACAAGCGCATTTACTTTGATATAAAATGAAAGTACCCAAAGTTCCTACTTTATTTGCAGAACCTAGTTATTTTCTAATGAGCTTATTTCACGTCTGAATTAATGCACTACCCTAAATTTATCTACGCATCTTGAATCTTGTAACACAAGCCTTGAACCACGCATCATCATGCCATATTTTACGAGTCCCGTCTTTACGTCGACACTCTTGAGGAAGCAATTGCGTGAGGGGTCATCACGGTCTCAGGTTGTCTCTTTATAGCGTGATCTATCTAGTCCTTTGCCTTCTTGGCTTGGCGTGGCTTTTCCTACGGAAGATTCTTAACGAAAATGTATAATGCCTAATATAGAATTAACTGACACACATTAGTTAAATACTAAAGATGAAAAAATCACAGTTATGACAGGATGCACCTCTAATTTTAAAACATTTTCAGTCATTAGACTTGGAGAACACCTGAAGAAGTCTGTGGGTGCTCATAGGTATAAATTATTTTCAACTGTATGTTAAAACTTTGTTTTACGACATAGAATGCAACATTAACCAGTACAAATGACATCAATATTTTACACTGAATAATTCAATTAATCTATATATGTATGTACTGAGCAACAAAACATGTTAATTATGAATGTAATCCATCATTAAAGATTTGCAATGATACCTGTTTAACAGATTTGATTACTTTTACTGATTAATACGCGACTACGATTACAATATTCCAATTCCTGTCATTAACTATTGATAACTACACACAAGAAGTGGTTCGCGTAGCGGAAAGTAAAAGTGCTCGTCCGAAGTCAATGCACCGTCTCTGCAGCGCGAACGTGCTCTCTGACTGATATGACTGGTCACAGCTGATATAGAGCACTGCCGTTTGTGTTCTCAAATTAATTACTACGGACTACTCACATGATTATCAAGCGCAGCGACATCCGATGAACTTAATTCCCTTGCAAAAACTAAATTCAAACCGAGGACCACGTAAATAATTATCACAAAATTCCATTGGTGCATTGTCGTGGGGTCGAGAGACGTTGACAGTAAAGGGAGTTAACTACTATTTATTTGCGCGGCATCTCCGCACGCGGCGCGTTCACTGACGAATTCGGCGAGGGAGCTTCAATGGCATTATTTCGCAAACGATCGCCGGCCGAGTGTCGGCCGCGGCCGCACGGAGCCCCCGAGTGCGCCGTCGCGAGGTCTTCGGCCACCACCTCGCACACTTTCTCTTCAAGCCAAAACCTTAATGCTGAGCTCCAGTGGCGCCCCACCGCTGCGCTAACGCACGACTAGTGGTGCGCCCGCGCGGTGTGCTGCTGCACTCAGTCACTCAATACAGCACTCAATAACATGCGACAAACTAGTGCAGACGACTACTTACACTTAAAATGGACGAAGTACCTACGTGGCGCTAGACTTTCGAAAGAATAAGTTTGGAAGGTAGACTACCATAATATAGTTGCAACTATAGACCTCAACTGAAGTTATAAATAGTTATAGGTTATAATAGTGTTAGTTATAGGATAGTTATGCAATACCAAGTATCACATTCTTAAAGTATACAATGTAATGGAAACTCGATCAATCTAATGCTTTCAAACTATCTCTGGTCACAATTATAGGAAACACATATAACAACACCGGTGTGGGAACTAAACAAGTAAGCTGCGGATGTTGGATTCCACACTGATAAATGAAAGTGAAATCAGCCGTCTCCGCATTTCCGCAACACGCTCGGTGAACCTCCACAGCCACGTAATCGTGACGCCAAATCACATTATCGCGAACCAATAAAAAAGAATAGTGAACATTCTGCAGAACCTTGATCTTACTTTCTTTATAATGTCAAAAAACTAAAAAGCTATTTCGAGTGATAACCTTAAATTATTTCGAAAATGTTGACTATTTTTTTTTACTTGCATTTCGCCAATTTTCCTATTTTAGTACTAATCTACTTAGTCACATTTCATTCCAAGCTGTGTGATTTAGTGTCTGCTCTTGTTGTGTTTTTTTTAGTAGTTTAAGGGTCATATTCCAGAACTCTACTTAATGTTCAAGTCTGGACTAGTGTATGATTTCAAGCACTGGAAATACGACCCTAATGGCAAGGACTTGAGTATGATTTTCAGTGCTCACTGCAATACTCATGTCCTGACTTGAGTATTGAGTAGAGTTCTGGAATACGACCCTAAGTAAACTAAGTAGAAGTGAAAAAAATTGTCTGTCTATAAAATTGCCAATATGGTTGTTCCCTACTTAATCATACAGCCTAAACAAGATAAAAATATATATGTAAGTAATTATGTTTTAATACATATAATCATCGTCTAATTCAATAATTAGAATGTGTTCTCGTAACAAAATTCTTGAAATGTGTTCAAAGTGAAGCAAGTATCTTTACCATAAATTAAACAGTTTGACAACACAGCTCCCGTAGGTACCTACTATCCCACGACGTCGCCAGCACGTAACCCCCTCCAAATTTACCTTTAATGAGCTGAATATTCTATTGATAGGGGAATGGGAGAATATTTCCTAATGTCGCCTTGGAAACTAGTAGCTTGCCGAATCTCATAATCTTTGCATTGACAATCCATGGAGGACTTATTACAAAGTACTAAAATGTGAGACAGTATTCATGTGTAACAAACCATGGCAATTAATCTATAAAACTTTTTTATTATTATGAATACAAAGATCGAGTGACCGTCAGGATGGCCGGTTGCCTGTCGCATCTGGCACTGAGTATATATTCAAGAATTCCTACCTATTAGCTATATTTTTTAAATAATTGCTACCTTTGATATATTCTGAGAAATTAAAAAAAATAATTGACCAGCCATTCCGAAGTCAGGATGGCTGGTCACCACATTGTTCAGCATGAAGGGAGCAGATTTGCCAGAAAAGTATGTATTACCAATAATTGCTACCTATTTGCTACTTTTACGAATTAAACGTATACGCGTCCCATCTACATGAGTTTAAAAAATTTAAACGATTGAAAATTTTACTATAATAATATGAATGAGTACCCGGCTTTATAGAGCTTGATCCCACTACGCTCTCACCTATTATCATCTATCTATCTCATGTGTAGTGTATTCGTTGCAAGCAAAAATAGTAATCTGCCACTCTGCCACATTTTAATGGTGCTATCTACTAAAACAAAAATCTTTAAATCTATCAATGTTTTTTTATTCGACTCTAACGCTCGATGGATCTGTGCATTCCATAATTTATTGTAAATTGGTTTCAAAATTTTACTGTAAAATACGAAAGTCCCGATTTTCCCGATCACACCTATGCCTAATTTTATGACGGCATGTCCTTTCCTTATTTTAAAGAACTTGCCAGAGCAGAGTTCTCAGTTCCGAAAGCTCGTCGGGATATGATGGAATGTGATGTCCCGTCACACTGGGCTGTATCTTGTTCAGTAATTCAAGATATTTATTACACATAATCATTTTTACATAACCTCCTAAAATGCAACTTATCAGCCTCCCCCCTAATCTAAAAGTTCATAGGTACGCTTTTCTCAAAAGGGGATTAGGAGAATTCAGGCACCACTAGTACTATTGACCCCGATCACCTCCTTTCACGTCCTCCAATAGTAGGTACATCAGCATCCATTGCCATCGATAAACAAAATCACGTATGGTAAAATAATTTCTAGAAAAAAATCTTTACTGATGGTGTAACATACAACATTCATATGTACCTTTCGAGAAAACAATAAAAAAATCCCTTGGGTATGTGTTCACTAATCAGTGAATTTTTCCCAAACCATTTGCAAATAAATACTATATCAAAATACCAAGACATCGATTGATTGGCAAAGCTTTTATACCTACACAGGGCGCACTATAGGTAAGTTTCCGGAACTGGCCACTTACATAAACAATATTTAAAAAGTAAATACAACATTTGAAAATGGAACTCTTTGGCTGTAGAAAACAGTATGTTTCATCTGACTGTCATGTGTTTTTACATTGTGGCGTCATTTTAGAAATAGTTGTCTACATCACCATGGATTTAACTGGTGAAAATGTTCCTAGTATGATTTTCTACGACTTTAGATGTAATTTAATGGCTCAGCGGAGCTTCGCTCGGTTTCAATCTGCTTTTGGCGATGAAACACCATGCAAGACGGCTATTTATAGCTGGTTTGCAGAATTCAACCGCGGTCGTGTGAATCTCAGTGACGAATTTCGTGATGGTCGCCCGTCCACTGCTGTGAATAACAAACAACGTCGATGCTGTGCGTGCGTGCGTATGATCAAAACAGACAGGCATGTGACATACCATGAGATTCGGGCATCTTTAGGCACAGGCATGAGTCAAATACAATCAATACTACACAAACATTTGGGTGTGAAAAGCTGTTATCTCGTTGGATCCCACACAATTTGACTGAGGCTCAAAAAACGGATCGCGTCACTTGGTGCAATGCCATGCTTACCAGGTTCAACGAAAGAGTGTCAAATTTGGTGTGGGATATGGTAACAGGTGACGAAACATGGATTTATAGTTACGATCCCAAAACAAAACAGCAATCGAGCGTATGGGTCTTTCGAGATGAGCCGAAACGAACGAAAGTGGCACGCGTGCAAAGTGCCCTAAGCGGATTATTGCTTCTTTTTTTAATAAAACTGGATACGTGGCTACTGTTGCTTTGGAGAATCGTGGTACCGTGAATAGTGATTGGTACACGACCATTTGTTTGCCGGAAGTTATTGACAAACTCCGTAAAAATAACCGTAAACGCCGTATCATCTTGCACCACGATAATGACAGTTCTCGCACGGCCAGATAGACAACTGAATTTTTGAAGGTGAACAACGTTGACCTTATGAGCCATCCCGCGTACAGTCCCGACCCGGCACCGTGTGACTTTTTTTTATTTCCAAAAATGAAGAAGCAGTTACGCGGTCAACGATTTTCATCACCTGAAGAGGTAGTCGAAGAGTATGAAAAATATGTTTGAGATTGTCACGGAGGAGTGGCATAAATGTTTTCAAAATTAATTCATTCGTATGAAAAAGTACATTAACGCTAACGGAGAATATTTTGAGAAACAATAAATTCATTTCTGACCATTTATAGTATTTTTTCTTATTCATTCCGAAAACTTATAGTGCGCCTCACGTATTTTTTAAAATATCGTAAACCACAACTCCTAGCTTAGATTTGACTGCACCCAGAAAAAGTCGTGAATTAGTGGGTTGTAGTTGCTAAATTTTAGAATTAGTCGCTCCTTTGTTTAGAGGATACAACAGATTTATTATTTCAAATAGTAGATAATAGACCGCGGGCAATCATGTTTTAACAAGTTTTTGTTAAATAACCCGATTTGTGCATTCCTGTATCAATCGGCTAGTTCATAGAATACTAATTCTAACTTGTTGAAGATAAACTATTGTAATATATATAAAATATTGTACTGGATTTTAATTGTAATTTTTATGTGCAATAAAGAATATTTCATTCATTCATTCATTCATAAACGAGTTTATGCATGTTTGTCTTATTCCTGTCGGTGCGTGCTGCTTATGCAATCCTATTTAAACATTTATTATTTCATTTATTATCCTATTTATTTTTTTATTTACGGTTTCGCGCGTAATACACACAGACCTGTATAATTGTTCAACGACATGAATCTCCAACTGCGGGGCGATGAACTAAATTTAATTAAAACAAAAAATGTCGTTGCTGCTTTCGCCAAACTGCTTCTACACAAAAAGAATACGGGCAGACGTGAGGTTCACAATTTTTCGAATTTATCAGTATCCAACGACTTGTTTGCCTACTGCCAACATTTGGGAAACCTCCACATTGACTTCACCGAACGATACCAGGACATTTTGAGCTTGGAAATACCAAACTGGGTGTTGGATCCGTTTTCAAACGTCAATACAGCAATATCACCTCAGCTGGAAGAAGTTATAGAATTGACAACGAACGAGGAAATAAAAATCAAGTTAAAAATGGCTACCAAGAATTTTGGCTACAAAAACCGATCCCGCAATTGTACCCTGGATTGTGGTCAATCCGTTCAACGATTCTTGATAGCATTCCCATCGTCACATGCTGTGACAACAGCATTAAAACCACGTTCACACAAATGTGACGCTGCTTACTAAAAAGAAAAATCGTTTGCTGGTTACCGAACATGGTGACTTGCGGCTGTTCTTGAGTAAATTGGAACCTGATATCAACAAACTTATTAAACAGCATCAGGTTCATCTTTCACATCAGTTTTTATATTAGAATCGATCATGTTTGTTTTATTTTGAATAACAGATACTTGTCTGAATACTATAAAGTTGCGTTTCAATAATCATTCTCATTGGCAGGTGTAGCCCGTAAGAGTTAACTTGAGACCTGGGCGCCGTTGTGTACTACCTACTGCGCTCAGGTCTCAAGTTAACTCTTGCGGGTTATAGTAAAAGTCTCGTTTAGAATGAATGTTTAATCTCCGCTAATATAGCTCACAATAATTAATATAATTTGAAGTTATAGTGGTTTTTAAGTAGGTGAAAAAATGGGGGCGCTAAAAAATAATTTATTCTCAAAGTGGGCAAAAGACAAAATAAGTTTGGGAGCCCCTGGAATAAACGAGGACTATTATAATTTATAGCGCAAGTCATTTTCAACTACAATTTGTGTTACGGTTAAATTTAACTAAAAATTCAGAAAATACTTAAAATATTTATTTATTACACTATCAATTCTAAATTATTTTAATCACCACGAACACGATATCTTGTATGATTTCACAACACACGTTTAGAGCAGTGACCTTCCTCCGTCCAACCATTTATTTAACTTTTGACATATGCATACCTACGGACATCGGACCACAGACATTATGTCTGCGCTACGGACTCAAAGGGCTGCTACACGTAAACACGATACGTCGTATGTGTAAGAGCCCTTAGGGCCCCCCGCTAGGGTACAACGTCATCGTGTTACGACGCGACGTCGTATCGTGTTTATGTGTAAGTGCCCTACCTCCGAAAGTTATTTAATCGATGCTCGAAAATTATTGGCGTACAACCATAGACAAAAAAGGACTCCTATTTTTTTATTTTAGTGAAGCGACTCTTTCCAATTCTTAATTGGATTCTTCTCCATATGATCGAGTATCATCACTTGAATCCTCATTCGAGCTGACAAAAAATAATTGAACGGAGAATATTTATTTTTGAACAAGTGTATGACTTTTCTACGAAAATGTAACCATCAATGACAATAATTGAATACCTATCCAACGTCATCCAAAGGAGCGACTAATTCTCAAATTTTGCAACTAGAACAGACTAATTTTCTGGGTGCAATCAATCTAATCTAGAAACTGGTTCTCGAGGTTTACTCAGGGTCGTATTCTAGAACTCTACTCAATGCTCAAGTCAGGATTGCCCTAGAAACACAAGCACTGGAAATACGACCAGAATAGCAGGGACTAGAGTATGATTTAGTGCTCTTTAAACCATACTCAAATCCTGAGTATTGAGTAGTTCTGGAATACGACCCTTAGTGTGGACGATATTTAAGTATATGGGTAGCTATATACTATATCTAAGGCGTGTACAGTAAAAACACCACTTCAAAACGGTATAACGACTAAACTTAGTTTTTTACGACTAGAACCTACAAAATCACGACTTTTTTAATCAGAGTTGTGGTTCTAGAGATTGAGAAATAGTGCCGCTAGAATAAGCTTATTCCGGCGTCGATAGTGAAACACCATTATTTCTAACTTTTGAACGGCGAACCGACAATCTAGTTTTTACTTTTTTAGCGACTAGAAGACTGACTAAATAGAAACTTTTTCTCTGGCTAGTCAAATTTCAAAAACCATGGTCACGCTGGAATAAGGCACGCATAACATTGTGATAAATAATGCACAGCACCTGTAGCTGTACCTTTTTGGTATGTTATGTTCGGGTTTAAAAAGAAAACAATATAATTTAAAAAAATACTTTTATTTAAAATCAAGTCAACATTTAAATATTAAAATACCACGAAGCGTGGCCATAAATAGATCGTTTCACAAACCCATATAGGTAAAATCTTGATGATTGCTGTAATTATTTGTCACGTATGCCTATAAACATAAAATTAATTTTGAAAATTAATTTACTTAAATACGCAGTAAGTACGAGGTCGATTTGGTAGTCCGTGACTTTGAAAATAAACATTTTTTTTTAATTACGTTCTATTTTTCTACGTCATCTCCTTTTATCTCTATACACCTTGACCAGCGATATCCCAACTTCTTCAAACCATCAAAAAATTTTTTGACAAACTGAAACATAAGGCTGTTTCATGTATCACTTCCTCATTAAACGCAAATTAGTAGAAAATCAGATAAAAAAAGTAAATGTGGCCAAATCTGGTGAAAACTGGGGATGTGGCAATAGTTAATATCATAATTCCCCTTCTTGCCCATGTTTCGATGTCCAGTGCCTTTACCAAGAGTTTACTGCGACAATTGTCGCTAGCCACCGCGTACATAATTTCAGAATGTTGTGACAAAGTAAACAGCGCCCCTAGCAGTTAAACAAATTCTGTACATGGTTTGCAGTTTCCCACACCACCGAATAGAACAGCACGGCATTGTTAGAGATATCTTTATTACAATAAATACAGCATATTTTGAGAGTTGATATTTATAAGAGCAAGAGAATCAAACGAGAGTTGATATTTATAAGAGCTGTATCGCTAATGTGTTACTAGGAATATATGGCCCTTATTTCGTCTCGTATTTCTGGTTATATATATACTCGACGTGGTAGAGGCACTGATTGTAGATGAGAACGGAATACTCAGATTTATTTTAAAATTCAGTTTCTCAATCTTCAGGAAATACATCGACCTCACATGATTTTTTTTCGCGCTAATTCTAAAAAAAGCAATGTCACAGTTGCTTGCTTATTAGACTCAATACAACCTTAAGTACCTATTCAGCAAACCGTACTCGTATTACAGGTCGGAATGGGGTGTATATTAGTGTGGATGATATCCTTCTGATATCCCAGTATTAGTGTTTAAGTAGGAACACACACAGCAAACATGTTCATAATGGTAAATAAAAATACGACTTCTTTGTTTTGGCTTTTTACATTTTATTTTAAATAGCTCTGAGATTTCATAAGGACGTACGTAAGGTCGTAGGACTAAGTTTTACCACAGATTTAGGCAAGTATTATATATAGTCTGTTTCTATCTCTGCTACTCGGTCGATTACAACAATGGAAAAATACGGAAGTTAGCCTGTCCTCCATGTAAAGGTATCATACTTATATCAAAATGCTGCTATGCTGTTATTTCCATCTCAAAATAGTGACATCATTATAGAGGCGCGCATGAATTGCACACTAGAATCTGATACATAGTGATGTACATTGTAATTTTTGTGAAACGACCTATTGATCACCAATCTGCAGGATTCAATCTTTTAAATACATATTACTAAAGAACTTCAGTGTCCAAAACTTTTTTTAACGCATCTTTTATCTTGCAAATAGGTTCATTTTACAAACAAACCACACAAACTTACCTTCAGTGGCACGGAACTGTGCATAATGTAAGATCCGACGCTCCCAGACGATCATGGAAATAAAATACATGAATTAGCAAATAAAATGAAATAAAAAAAAAGCCTACCATGATGTTCAGTATGCTGATAAGATTGTTATACTTCGATCATATAACTGGTACCCACCCACTACTAAAAAACAACTAAGGGCAATTAGTGAATCGGTACAAGGTGCTAAACTATTCTTTGCATAATTTAAATTTCCGCAGCGTAATGAAGAATCCCACCTCTATAACAAATGAAGTCCCAATAATATCATCTGCTAATAAAATATCATATCTAGAGACATCTATACTTGCATAAGTGAAACTGTTACTACTGTAGATGGCGCTTTGCCGACAAATACTGTTATTTACTGCGACCTCAACTGCGTAGAAAAATACCGTTATCTACGACACCGAACTCGCGTGTATAACCCCGATTATGGCTGTACCAAGCGAAAGGTGATAGGACTGTCCCAAAATGTGGATGTCAACACTGATACGGTGACTAGAGTTCACAAAGTATGTCATCGACATCATGTCTAACATTTGAATATAACTTGCCAAAAACTCTCTTCCTTACAGCACGATTTACGCAGTTTGCTTTTATGCCTATAACTAACTTCGTATTCCTGTACTTCCAGGACAGCCCTCTCTAATGGTAATAAGAATATAAATAGGTACCTACTGTGGTGATAAGTTGCTGGTGCCTGGTAAAAAGTAATTCAAGGAAAAATGAGTAGAACTAAATGGTTAATATTATCTCTTAAAATTTATTTCCTGTTGTCTTTTTGATTCTAACATACAAGTAACCAATTTAGAATTAAACATCAATCAACACTTGCACAACATATTGTTGCGAGTTGTGTGCTGATAGAATATGTAAGAACTAAAAAAGGAATATTTATTTACATTGTCTAAGGAAACAACCCTATTTGTATTAAAATTTATTTTTACATTTATTTAAATCTATAAAGTCAATAATTCTACACCTAAGTATTATGTATTCATAACAGCTATTTGAGAATTTAATACTGAGTAGTCAGAAAATTAAAATCAGTATCAAGTTTACTTTGTTGTCTATCTGCAATTACCATTCTGTTTCCGTTCATTCAGCCTATCATCTATCTTCAGGGTTTCTCTCTGACATGATTATCCTAAATTGTACTTAATTATCCGTAAAAAAAAGTAGCTAATTCTGATTTTACATTAAATCCTAAAGACCTTAAAAAATATGTCACGGTAAGTAAGTACCTAAGAGTACTACAATAAATAGAAGACCAACTTACAATCAGTACAAATTCAAAGTAAATCTATTCATTCATAATTGTCTAAAGAGTCAAGAGCTCCAACTACAAACTATGGTTTCCTGACGGCTTCTCCTAGGTGGTCTCGCGTGTGGACCATGATGTGTATCTAGTGCTCCGGAGCGTACTGCCTACACTAGCACGGTTAACTCTGCTTTACTAGTGTACTTAGCACGAAACCTAGAGATTGAAAAAACCTTTAATGAGTCATAAACAAATAAATACACTAACAGTAGAAGCTACCTTCATAGCATTAATCTTTGGAACTAACAGTGTAATTTTTGTTATTCGCTAACTATTCCTAGGCTCAATTAATGCTATGTAGTGCTCAAATATAAAATTGCTCACAACCTAAAATAGAGAGAACTCAATGACTAGGCTAATCCACATTATCATCCTAAAGAATGCGAATGTAGAGAAAAGGTAGTTTTTGAATTCAGGTTGTGATGTGAATTGGCACGAGTGAATGAATGTTGGTGATGTAATAATTAATACTTACATTACATTAGAATCTTCCACCTCGGCTGCCACCCTGGCCACCCCCGTAGTTAGCATTGCCGCCGCCGTAACCGCCACCGCCGCCACCACCACCACCGGTCTGATTCATGTTGTATGGTGTAGCACGATTATTGCTATATTGTTGGTTCCTTGTTGGGCCCCCACTATAACCCTGTTGGTTGTAATTGCCAAAATCTTGGTTGCCCCAGCCCCCTCCTCCGCCTCTCTGATTACCACCCCCATATCCACCTCCCTGGTTACCACCCCAGCCTCCTTGGTTGTTATCCCAAGGGTTTGAGTTGTTCCATCCTCCCTGAGTGTTACCATAACCACCTGTAAAATTAAAAATAATTTAATTAAAAACTGTTCATAATATATGTAATATAATGTAAACCCTAACATGAAATTATGCATACCAGTATTCCCACCCCAGTTATCATTCCTGCCTCCAGGGCCTCCCTGTCTACCACCCCTTTGTTCACCACCATCTTTAGGCAGTGCTTTTTTCACATCCAACTGCTTCCCATTGATTTTGTGAGGGGCATTCACTGCAAAAACAAAACAATTGTTAAACTTATAATCTACATAATGAGTGTTAACAAGACTTGGAGGAAAATTAAATGTTCATTGATTTGCGTACCATATCTCCCACTTAATAGGTAGTAAGGTATAACAAAACAATTGTTAGACTTATAATCTACATAATGAGAGTGTTAACAAGACTTGGTGGAAAATTAAATGTTCATTGATTTGCGTACCATATCTCCCACTTAATAGGTAGTAAGGTATAGCTTAGATCAATGGTCGATATCCACAACAAGAGAAGCCAGATTTGGATACAAATGCTCCATTCTGGGGCAAAGTTGTGGAACTTCAAGAATAATTCAAGGTACTCACGGCAAACTTTGTCAACAGGGTCATAGTCGTCGAACTCCACAAAGCCAAAGCCACGCTTCTTGCCAGTTGCCTTATCAGTGACAACACTGACGTTTTGAACAGTGCCATAAGCAGAGAAATACTCTCTAAGCTGATCCTCATCATGATCATCCTTAATTCCACCAATAAACAGTTTCTTCACTGTAGTACCTGCCTCTGGATTCTTAATGTCTTGTCTGGCCACAGCTCGCTTGGTTTCGACAACTCTAATAAACAAAATATCTAATCAATAAAAAGAATCTGGAGCATATTGTATGGCATGTAGGTCAACAATGGAACTGTCGACTCCACAGAAAATGCCACGTGTAAAATACCATGAGACATTCACCAAGCAGTGTCTTTATTATCTCTGCAGCTTGAAACGATATGACAGCGATAATAAAGCTTTCATATAGCTGGACTGCAGTGAATTATAATTAAAATCGAGAAAACAAAATACCGTCCGTCGATGCGATGGGGCCTGTTGTTCTGTGCGTCATCAACCATATGCGCCTTGGAGTAGGTGATAAAACCAAACCCACGCGACCGTTTGGTTTTGGGGTCCTTCATAACGACCACATCTACGATTTCTCCCCATTTCTCAAAATGAGCTTTAAGAGATTCATCAGTAGTGCGATAGTTAAGTCCACCAATGAAAATTTTGCGATGGATCTCGGGCTCATCCTGAAAGGAGGGCAGTCATTCAACAAAATGGCGGACAGCGTGGCGTCATTTCCACGACGCAATAAGGAAAAGTACAACTATTCCTTAACAGTAATACACACTTTTTACACAATGAAGATACTAAACCTGAAGCGAATTAATTTCTGCAGTTCAAAGACAATAAAAGAACCAAATCAATAAGTACAAACAATAAAATAATTTGTGAATACAATAAATACTTACAAAGCCATCATCACCGTTCTGCGGTCTCATTTTTGATCGGTGAATATTGAAGTCTGGTGTAACGAAATGAATATAATAAACAAACACAAGGTTTAGCAAAAAAAATCACTTAGAAAACACTTATTTTTGACGGCAACCTGACGAAATAGATGTTTCGCACAACCTATCTCAACGACGCCTCGCCAAAAAGAAAGGAAATGGAAATCGATCGTTCAGTTATCCATCGCTACACGGTAGGTTTGAGTGGGGAAGTGGGGGGGCTGAATAATGTTACTATAACTACAACATTTCTACTAATATGGTAACATAGACAAGTGCGATTGGAAATCGTGTCCCATTTGGTGGGTCGCGACCATGAGAATAATATACCGGGTCGCAACATTCCCGCCTTGTTGAAGTGCAGCCAGACCTCAGAATAAAACTTTCGTCATTTTCCGCGAACATGGATTCTTTACTAAAATATAACCAACAGCTCCATACTTCGCACTAAATAGGCGATAACGAAATAATATCATTAAAACATTTTTACTAATAATAAATGTTCATTATTTTACTTAACGTAATCAGCTTGGCCTTAAAAATACTGGTAGAGTGGGTCACGAAGAAGCAATATGAAAATTACCGGGCCGTGTCAGAATAATGTTTAGGGAACATGGCCTTAGGACATAAACTAAACTTGTAAATAAAATCAACTAAGGTACGCGAAATCAGTAGGTGCTAATCACATAAATACAGTTTGTTTGTGTTTGGTATGTCACCGTATTTAGAACATTTATGATTCCAAATGCTGACTTAACTTTTTGTAATGTTTTATTTCATATTTACTTGCTAGTAAACATATCACAATCGAAATCTTACATTTTATTTTGTCTATAAATTTACATCCGTAATCCCTGGCGAACTACCACTACTACAAACGTGTCTTGGGAAAAAAAATATTTTATGAATTGTGCAAAATGTGAAATAAATCCCTCGAGAAAAGTTTTTCCATTCGTGTTTTTATTTTAGTGTTTTGTTGACTAAATACCATGTAATTGTTACCAAAAGCTAAAAAAATTAAGTTGGTTCAAGCATAAAAAGTAATATAATAATTATGTTCGAATTATGTATCGTTCAAATCAACTGCAGCCGCGACGCTTGCAATTGAAATCTTGACTGCATGCAGTTAATCACAGTTAATCACGACTGCAAGCATTTACTGTAGACATACAGTGCATCTGTTAACAGTCTAACCGTATGTGAGTGTTTTTCAGTTTATTTTCATTTCATTTCCAACAATCCTTAAAATGAAATAATAACGTCAGGTAACTAAACAAATAAATGCTATCGACTAACAACTTAAGTGGTGAGTTTCTTTCTTGAGATTGACTTATTTCATTTACAAAGGATTTAAAAAAAAGAAGAAATGACCGAAAAACGCGCTGTAAGCATTGACCTACCAATAAATGAACGTCAGATTCGCGCTAAAAAGTGTCCGCACTTGTAGGGCGTTAAAATCGTATACAGAGCGTCAATCGCGCTATAGTCTTCGTTTGTTTGACTGACAGCGCGGTTGTCAATCATGCAGTACCAATATATGCAGTACAAATAATAACTTGTAAAAACTACTGCAGAAAAGTATGAAAACAGGATTTTTTATCATATTTTCAATAAACAAATATATTGTGTTATCATAGTTGTCATTTAAAAGTGTTATTTTGTACAGGTTTATAGTATTTAATTTATATATAACTGAATCGTAAATATAAATTACAAAAGCAGACGAAATAATGAAATAGCTAACTGTCCTTTTTCTACTCATTGCATGCAAAAGATGGAAAAAGACCAATTACGTCAGTTTCAAGAAGCTTGTATAAACTTCTTGGTCATTTTCAATTGTTCGAACCACAAGCGATTGAAATACTTAGAACAAAGAAACTCTAGAGTTGCTTTGATTTTAATGCTATTTCTAAAATGATTTTTTTATTAAACGTTAGCAATAACCAACAAAATATTGTTGCACTCGTTTTACGGTTTGGGATTACCTATCAGAAGTCAGAAAATACATTTGCCCGAAATAACATTAGCTCGAATTTTCATAATATGTTTGTAAGAAGATTACAAAACGAAAGCTAATTTTGTCTATGTAAAAAACATCAAAATTACTCGAAAGCGTAACGGTTTTGTTATGAATCGGAATTACGGATATTTGAGTTTACGTTTAGTTAGAATATCGGTACATTTCTTATAGTACACGCTTATTTTCACATTTGTAGTAATAATTGTATGTATGTATCTGCCCAACTCTTTATTATACCTTTAAGTGAATTTGTACAAAATTCGACATAATAATATATATAAAAAAATTAATTAATATTTACGAGAAAGGCTATTCCATTATTCTTGTGTTCAAGTAATTTTCAGTCGAAGCTAAATATGTTGCATTTTGTTAAGTTTCCAGTAGAAGCTGAATATGGTGTTTTTGGGTCCTTAAATTGTTGTAAGCAAATTTAGGCAGTACTGCAATGACGTTACAATTTAAATTAATTGTTTTAGTTTTTTATATTTCGTTACATGTCACTACGTTTGTATAGGTTAACCTCGGACATTCTTTTCGTGGTTTTTGTATTAGACCCGATGTCCATTTGTTGGTAGGTCAATGGCTGTAAGCACAAAAAAATTATTGGTAAGAAAGCAATAAATTATTAGCAACATAAAAATGATACCAGCTTAACCTATCTAAATTATTGCCAATATTAGAGCTCGTTTTATTTTTCGTGCACAGATCGTCTTCACGAACCATATAATCCGGGATAAAGCGAAAAACCACTCGATTTACAAACTCTTATTGTATATCGTCTTTTATTTTTCATTAATTAATATAGAAGGAAAATGTAAAACATTGTGAAACTACTGGCAGGCTCGATATTGTATTTTTGATTAACCAGTTCCGGTATATTAAATGCCGCTCTAGGATTGGCTAGTGATAATATTTGGTGTTCCAGGAGGCTTTGATTTTGGCGAAAACGAGTGTGACAGTATATTCACAGCGAGGCTGAGTAAAAGAGACAAACAATGAAATTTCTTAAACATTTTGCTACTTGAACTATACCGTGTGACGTTATCATTTTTCATGTTGACTGACGTTTGTTTTCTTTCGAATTTCATCTTTCGTTCCATGAATTGTTTTAGACTAAGGATAAAAGGAAAATTGTGTGCTCAATGCGCTTTACCGATCTTTTAAGTAATAATAAGTGTTAAATTAAACCTATTTGTATACCTATTGAAGCAAAATATCAACATGAAACCAAGCGGTGGTGGTGATGAATTTGTGAGTAAAAACAATTTTTCTTTTTACCGGCACTGTTTTTCACATTGTCTGTTTTAGGTAACTTAACTTTACAACTTCGAAATAATTCACGTTCTTACAACCAATAATAATAGGAAACATTAATAATTATTATAACAACAAATGTAAGGAATTGATTTATGAGTTGTCGCAGCGCATATCGCGACATCATTTCAAATTAATTAACCGTGTGATTAACTGTGTTTCTAACGGGGAGAAATTCAATAAGGTACATTAATGAATTGCCAATTTTTTCCTGCTTGTTCAGGTACGTCATTATTTAAATCTATCTTAAACAGAGTGTAATCTTTAAGCGTGCCCTGGCGATTATACGGTCAGACGATAGGAAAGGAGGTACTATGTAAACTGGACTGGAATGTTTAAAGGCTTTTATAAGTTTGTTTTAAATTGTTTGTTTCAGTTAAATTAGATAAATAAACACTTTTTGTTCTTAATAGTTTTTCTCCGCGGGCGATAGGTTTCGAGAAAATTAAGCTGAAAAATTTTCATTTACCAAGGACTTGGAAAAATTCAATCGATTTTTTTAAGTTGAATACTTTAAGAGGTTACTATAAGTTTACTGATAACAAAACTGCTATAAATAAAGTAATAAAATTATATTTTAATTGAATAAAAACAATATTTATTTTTAAGTACAAAATTTTGTGTTCCTATTAGTTGTTTGAAACTAAAGCCTCTCTATGAATGTCATGTTAAATGTACAGGAGTGTTAACATTGAAATTTCTAGTTTTATTTTTTTTAAAGTCATTGATGTTGTTTTATTTATTAGGTCACATACTTTCAATATCAGTTTAAAGGTTTTTGATATCTCTTATATTTACAGAATAATCACATGGGTACACTTGACAATTACATCCTGTATCAACAACCTTCATTTATTTTTATTTCTAGGAAGAGCCAGAACATATGCGAAAGTTGTTTATTGGAGGTCTGGATTATAGAACTAATGACGCATCATTAAAAGAGTTCTACGAGCAATGGGGTGATATTGTAGATGTGGTGGTGATGAAGGATCCCCAGACGAAGCGTTCAAGAGGATTTGGCTTTATCACATACTCTCGAGCTCATATGGTTGATGATGCCCAAAAGAATAGGCCCCATAAAATTGATGGGCGGTAAGCTTTGTAGTCAGTTTTTTCCAGCGAAAAATCAAGATTTTGTCATATAGTTAACAATTTTCTGCTGAAGATGTAATTTACAAGTGTTATTTTCCTTAATCCCGTTTAAAAATCATAAATGTATCAAATTATTTATATAATCCAATAAAAAGTATTGTTTCCTTATTCAGAGTAGTAGAACCAAAGCGAGCAGTGCCTAGGGATGAAATTAAGCGGCCAGATGCAAGTGCTACAGTTAAAAAGCTATTTGTTGGAGGTCTCAAACAGAACATTGAGGAGGATGACTTGAAGGAGTACTTCAGCTCTTACGGGAACATAGTCTCCGTGAGTTTAGTGACTGAAAAAGAGTCTGGCAAAAAGAGAGGGTTTGGATTCGTAGAATTCGATGATTATGACCCTGTTGATAGAATATGCTGTAAGTATATACCAAGGTTCTTCTGAGCAAATTAAATTTTTACACACCCAGAAAGATAAGCTTTTAATAATGATTTATTTGATTAAACAATCTGATTAAAGTTAGAAAGCTGAAAGGTAGATTTTATTGGTAACAGAAATATAATACATAATTATGTTTTCACCTTCAAAACTACAATAATAACATTATGGTATGCAATAAAGTATTGAGTATAATAATTATAGTTCTGATAGTGCTAAGTGGCATGAAGTTAATTGTATGGCTGGTAGTGTACGCGTTTAGCCAATGTTTGTACTCAGTGTTGATTATGTGTGTAATGTTTGCTTTTAGTGCAGCAAAACCATAAGATCAATGGGCAGCGTTTGGACGTAAAGAAGGCTTTGTCAAAGTCAGAGATGGCCACGGGCGGGCCCGGCGGTGGCGGCAGCAGCAGTGGCAGGCGCGGTGGCGGTCGCGGCGGTGGTAGCGGCGGCTGGGGCAACCAGCAGGATTGGGGCAATTCAGGTGAGTTTCATTTAGCTCAACCAATGAACCTTTGTTATTACTTTTTCTTTATGAAAAGTGGTTGTTATTCCAAAGAAGTATAAAAAATGATTAAAGATTGACATCTAACATAATTAGACATTATTCTATATACTAATACTGCACGATTTTGATACCATACGCATTATTTTTTTGCACATCTATCAAATTATTAGATTCTATCATTATGAGAAATGGTAAATCTATTAGGAGAATGAATTGGTATGTGTAAGATCTGTACATTTTTTTATAACATCAATAAGTGACAGGACGAACACGCCGTGCGCCTGATGATAAGCTACATGCCTTTCCATAACAGTTACAGTGCCACTCAGAGCTTTAAATTGCAAAGATCTGAGGGACACTACCCCACTGCGCCCACCACTCTGAGACATAGTTGACAATTCCCATGTGTCTGTACCAGCACCCTTACCCTTCAAAACCGGAACACGGTAATGCTGACATTACTGTATGGCGGCAGCAATAGGTAAGGTGGCAGTACTACCCAGGAACTCTTTCACAAGGAGCTCTACTGCTACTAAACGTAACATAACATCTTATCAGTTTATGTGTCAATACTGGCCTCCTTGTACATAACATTAATATTGTAGTGGATCTATTACGGATTGGACACAACCATTCAAGAGATTGGAGAGCATAGATTGCAGAGCGCATACTGTACTTCTATGCAAATCATTTACCACAGGTTATAACACAGGCTATGGACAAGGCGGCGGCTGGGGCAACCAGAGTCCCTGGGACTCGAACCAAGGCGGCTGGGGCAATCAAGGGTACGGCGATCAGGGCGGTTGGGGCCAGACTGGGAACAACTTTGGTAGTGGCTACCAGCAAGGCTATAGCGGGGGACCCATGCGGCCCAATTATAACACTGCGCGCTCGCAGCCTTATAACGCCGGTAAGTGTTTACTAACATGATAGGCATTTTAGTTATTTAGCATTATTATCTAATGAGCACTATAAGTAACTGAGCTCATTCACAAACGACAAATCATGATGTAATAATATAATGATATTTACATTCATTTGAAAATAATTAGTATGTAATTAAGTTTTCTTGATTAAGACGAAATTAGATGGGGTTTCTCCTCTATTGTAAGATATTAGGTTTTCGCGATTGTTACGTATAGGAAATGAAACTTTGTTTTTTGAAATAAACCAACGTATCGAGCATTATAGTCATGGCTGACCGTCATTGTCAGTCAGCCATAACCCGTAAAGGGCCTGATACGTTCGTTTGTTTGAACAACAAATATACGCGATTTGAATCGGAAAAACATAAGTGTCATTTTCTTAAACAAAAGTTTTTGATTTGAACAACGTAATCGACATTTATGAGCGAAATTGCGTTATTAACATATGAGTAGTTCAGTTGCAAACAGCGCTATGTGACATTTTTAATGATTTTTAGTTAATGGCGTGAAATGGATCAGTATTTTAAATAATTTCAAATACTTCAACAATACAGTGTCGAAACTTGGTATATTTTCATCAAATCAGTGTCAAATGTTGACTACTTTTGCAAAAGTCGTTATGTTTTGTAGTTTTACACTTTCAAAAGTTGCCATTTTGTCGTCAACCTGCAAACGCTGCTCTATTGAGTGTAAACTCATGCAAAATCCGTTATTTTGTTTTGCATTTATTATTTTGTTATCCGCGAGGTCCCTCGTGTTCATTTATTAAAAACTTGATCGTCAAACATTTCGGAGGAGATTGGTTAACATACGAAATTCTTGAATTGTGAAAAGTGACCGAAGAATAAGAAATAACATATAAAGGCCTAAAGGAAAATTAAAATTGCAAACAAGTTGTATTTTTTACTATTATCATAACAAAACTAGCCATGTTATCATTTTGTTATTGCAAAAGTAGCTACGGTAATTCTGAACAATTACAAAACTAGTTATTTTAGGATTAGTATTGCAAAACTCTCTGTTGTGTAAGTATTTATTCGAAAGTTACCAAAACGCACGTGCTTTGTTTATGAAAAGGAAGGCGGAACTGCTGATTAAGAAATTGTAACTAAAACTTAAAACCGTCTCGGCTATAGAAATTTATTATTTAAAAGATAGATTAAAAACTCCATCAGTATTAAAAGACACAAGACAACACCAAAAATATCTAGGTGATGATGTTCCGATATCAGGCGGCGGCGGTGGCGGTGGCGGCGGCTACGGCACGGGAGGCGGCGGTGCTGGCGGTGGACCCGGCTACAATGTGGCTTCCACGCCCGCCGCCGCTGGCTCGCAACGCCGCTTTTAACCACAGGCACCCCTCCGCACACCCTCTCAGCTCTCTTGTGAGTATCGCTCTTCGACTAAATCAATGGTTCTATTCAAACATTAATATTGATAGCGCTGGATTTTTAGGTTCAATTTACATTGCGGCAATTACGCCTCGCTGCGCGAGAAGTCGCGCGCGATCGAGCATCCGCGAGCATTCTCGCTACTGCGCCCTACTATATTTCGTCGACGTTTGATGTCGCTTTCCGCGGGTTCGCCACGCGTCGCGGACGGCAGCTGTAAAATTCCACAAAAGACGCGCGACGTGATTTTTGGCCCGTATCTAGTTTGTACGTTACACATTGAGAAAGTTCATTACGCTATTACTTACTATTACGCTATATATCATTACAATATCGTGAAAAAAATTCGCTTCTACACCATTCCGCCGCAATATGAATTGAGCCTTAAATTCTACATTCGGAACTTTCAGTAATCTGGTACGGTTGAAAAACATGTTACTACAGCCGATAGTGAAATTCCGCTTTGGTGAAACATGCAAAAACTGATACAGTTACACGTCACCTCACCGTTTCGACCACACTTACACAAAGTTCTAGTAAATCGACCAAAGAATATGAGTACGATACGTAATTAATTATTTCATCTCTTTAGGCATTTCCTAGTTTTCAGGTGAAGTTTCTAACGTGTATACTTATCCAGTATTTTTAATACTTAGGTGTCAAGTTGCGCTTAGTTGAAGCTAGGCAGGCAGACATAGAGTAGACGGGAGGTAGGCCAGGAGACAGCTAGCTAGTGAGGGACAAGCGGACTTAGTGAAGCGACTGCATTACATAGTCATTTTACAATTTTTTTCTTCTCCATGTAAGGTTTGTTCACATAAGGTATCGTAGGCACTAGATTCTTTTTTCTTATTTAAGATATAGTCGTCTAGCACTGAATCACAGTTTTTACATTTGAAATTCACAATATGTAAGCACGGCTTTGTTTCGTGTAACTACTAGTCAGGGCTTGCAGTTCCCCATTGGGAATACGTACACGTACGCGGAAAGGGTATTAACCGAATAAGTTCCATTGTAAAAGCTGTGGCTAGAATGAGTGTTTAGTATAAGTAACGAATTTTATTAATGTTTAATGATATTTGGTTAGTTTTTTTTTTCAATATCGTTTTTGTTTCGCTAGAGACAGCTATATGACATTCCAAAAAATATTACGAAGTGGCGAAGTGCAATCGTTATGTTATCCTTATTAATTATAATATACAATTTTAAGGTAAACTTAAACACCAATATAGCTATCAAATATATAAAATCTAATTGATATTAGTTTAGGATTGCAAAAGGACTAAAATAAGGGTTGACACTGAATAGGTAGTTTAATGGAATATGAGTACCTAATGATTTTACTAAGGACTAAAATGTAATTGCAATTGGTTGTTTTAATCAATTAATTTTATCTTGTTATGTTTTCCACATATTTTATTTCACAATAGTGTTAAGGATTGTTAATGTAGCAATAATAATTTTATTATATTGTTTGTGTGCAATGGATTAAATAAATACTGTTTTCCATGGACTCTTCTACACGCGGACGAGCCTCCTCGGTGGAAAAGGCCATGGTAAGTGGACTTGCCCGAAATAAAATATTATTCAATGGTAACTTTATTTTTATTTCAACATAAAACCCAGTTGGGGGATGGTGCATAATTTTACAATTTAAACTACTATTATATGCTAATTGTTACACGACTTCAGTTTGAAAATTCACTAGAATTAGAGGTACTAATGTACAACTTATATTTAATTTCATAACATCTTGGACTAATGCCTGTATTACCATAAAACGAGTTTCAGGAATATATAAGTATTGTAGGTTTAACTTAATAAATAAGTACAGTAAAACTCTCTTATTAGAACAAATTGGTTGCATAAGCGCTCTGACAATAAAGCTAAAGATTCTCAAAGAAATAAATGTGTTGCTGACTCAGATGCCCTTCAAATGGACATAGACAAAATAATATTGCTGGTTTAAAGAGAATAATAGTATGGAGTTGAATACGGGTAAGTGCTATAAGATGTTTACATGCTAATTATTGCTCTACGGAGACCGGTTAGCGAGTCCGAGAACATATCCACTGTGGTACTCTGTTCATTGTGTAGTCTAGACAGACGGCAGACTGGTGAGTTCAGACCTAGTTTAGTTCTTCTAAATGGTGGCGACAGAAGGGCAACAATCTTACGACGAGGGTATCTACGCGGAATTGTACTTTGCTGTCAATTACGGACAATCAATTTTGTTATTTGAAATTTTGTATAAAAAAGTAAGGTCCAAAAGATCTCTGCACTTTTCAAGCGATACCATTTGAAACATTTTTAGTCTCGATAAATGTGAGCGAATTCTTTTAGCTGCGCCAGTCGCATTAGATCAGGCCTCTAAAACTGAATTTCGACACACGCGACTCCGACAACCTGTTACATCGACATGATTTTACTCAGACATTACGTTACTCCGACAATGTGTTACATCGACATGATTTTACTCAGACACTACGCTACATCAACAACACAGACGAGGTGTTTATTAAAAAAAAACTTTGTACTCTGATAAGAAAAATCATCATTACAAACCTACGTAGGAAATGATTTCTTATTATATATCGATATATTATTATATATTCTTATTATATATCGATCAATATAACAAAAAAAATCATATAATCGAAAAATTCTTTTATTTTATAAAGTGTAACAAAAAACTATTAAATTAAAATGTAAACTTTTACTACACTATTTCATGTATGTACAAAAACCCAATTACAGGAAACAGAAAAAACATAAATTATTATTTTCGAAGCATAATTTTGGATAGTGTCTTTTATCGGCTCACAAAAGATCCTGACAATATACCAAGCCAAAACGGAGAAAATAAAAGTCCTTCAGGGTCCCAACCCTAAATAAGTAACTTTTTAATAGCTAAAAAGAACCATGCTGCTTAACTTCATATAATGTATTTTTTTAAATATGCTAAATGGATCCATGTCACATGTACTGAAGTTACTGTCTACAGTACTTCAGTACATGTGACAAAAAGATCATGAAAGATCTATCTTTAGCGTTTTCATTACGAAAACTAAAACATGGTTCTCGTTAACTAAATGAAAAGATACATAATATTTTCTATTTATTGCTATATAATATAATACTTTCCCTATATCATTCTCAAGTTGTTTGCCTCAAATAACTTACCTATTTATTTCTTCACACTGTTTTTACAAAAGTCTAATTATCTCGAAAGTGACATTTTGTGGGTTGGTTCTAGTTTGCATAACTATGTCCAACTTTTTGAGTTACATAGTACAAAGCCTGGAAGCCCTGAGAACTGTCTTTTCTATATGGGGTACGAAGGTAAGTTTGGAGTCTAGTATAATACCTAAGTCTTTGATTGATTGTACTGAGTGCAGGCAAATTGTTTTCTGTTTCTTTGTAATTGTATCGGATTTCATAGCATTTAAATATTAAGACTAATCTGCTCAATGCAAGTTGTGTTTCAACTGTCACTAGTTGTGCATCTTGGCATAATACTAATAACAAATTGTGTCACTGTTGATGAACCTAATAAATAAAATATCGTGTGGTTATTTCATCAGTATATAACCAGAAATAATTTAATTTGTTTGAAAACTATTCTGCCAAATCATTACTGTGACAACTGCGCTCCGATTGGCCACCCCGAATTCGTCGTCAAATGTTTCACTTCACATCGACTAGTTTACCTTGAGCTTTGCTATAATGGCCTAAAATTAAAAAAAAAACATATTTATTTACCGATGAAATGTGATTCCATTTGTTTTGTAATTAGATGTTTTGCTGTTTTTCCCCACACCACCAAATTGAACAACCCCCATTGTTAGAGATATTATCTTTATTAATAAATACAGAATACTTTTGTTGAACAATATGCTACTATATAATGACTTACCTTCTACCTTATACGATTAAATATTACCGAGTAAATATTGTTTACTATTATACTCAAATTAGTAATAAATAGAACAAGCACCTAACTACTAACAATTATTTATCCAGCGGCGGTGGTTGCTGCAGCGGCAAGCACGGGCAGGGTGGGGGCGGGCAGTAAGGGGTACCCAGTACTGACGGAAATAGGCCTGATGCAGCTGCTAGTTGCCTGTATAGTTAAAAAAAACCTTTTATACTCATTATACGTAGAGATGGGAAAAACTGCTTATTTTTTTAAACGTTAAAACATTGTGCTTTAAAAAAAGCGTCTTTTTTTAAATGCTATTCAATTAAACGCTTTTTAGTTTGAAGCTTACAAAATACTTTAGAAAAACGTACAGAGTACTAAAAAAATCGACCTCAAAAGTCATTCAGCCCTAGTTTGCGACTCTTAGAGGTGGAATATTTTCTTCAAATTTAAATGGGACCACATCTGAGGTTCTGAGGTGAGGAGGGTTCCTTCCAACAAAAAAGAATCATCAAAATCGGTTGACAAAGTTTTCACGGAGTTATCGCGTAACATACATACAAAAAAAACAGTCGAATTGAGAACCTCCTCCTTTTTTTTAAGTCGGTTAAAAAAATGTTAATGGCGAAAAGCAGTGGTAGACCACCTAAAGGTTTTAAGTTATGTAAGTTTATTTGTAAAATACCGAGTTTTATTTTTATAAAATTATTATTCACATTGACAGAGGCCAAAACAACAAAAAAAATTCACATTGCCGAATTAATTTGTTGAAACATAGATGACTGGACTTAAAAACATTTACGCTTAAATTGAAAATTGTGCTTGTGTGCTTATTTAAAAAGCGAACTTTTCTTGAGTATTTTTCGATTAAACGCCCACCTCAAATTATACGTCCCACTGCTGGACACGGTTCTCTCTCATGCAGGTTTCATTTTATCGCGATGTTTTCCATCACCCTTAGCAAGATTAAGATATTGATATTAAACATCATACCTTTAGAAATTAAAGTCACACGCTATAACAAGGGTTCGAACCGTCTCGTCGATTTCTTAGATGAGAATGCCAACCCTTTCTCGACAGTAGGGTATATCGCGATGATGCAGTTTTTTTTACCCATGAACTGATGCTGATTTTTATTGACCTTAACATCAGCGAATGCTGATTTTATGTACCTATTAATAAAAACGCAAAAAAGGTACATCCTCACTGAATCCTATCTATATGAAAGATACTTTCTAATTTTCCCTCGTATTGTAAAAAAATATTATTTTAATGATTTTATTAGCAAAAGAATCAGTCTGCATGAAACAAATCTGCCTAGCTTAACCGTTCTAGAATTTTACCAAAGTTATAGGTACTCGAAAAACAACAGCTGAGCTTATTTTTCGGCTTCCAGTCTGTTTCTGGAAGGTTTGTAAAATCTTCCAGCGTGCCTGTTAGGTCATGTCACGTCTCGAACATCCGCAATGAATATCAGCTTCGATGAATGCGGATATTTTAATTTTTGCTTATATTCGCAACAACCCTTGTTCATACCATAAAAAGTAAATATAAGTCACGCAGTTGCGAGTAGCGATGAAAGAGACTCAGTCTTTTAAGGCGTTTTATAACGACTCGACTCCATTTTACAGGACTCGACTCTAATATTACGACTGTAGGTTCGAGTTTTCATTAATAAAGGCCCATTTAGATGGAGAGAGTTTCTCGCACGCTTCGTGACGAAAACTCGTAGGCGATTATCGTAAGCAATAATCGCCATAAGATTATCGTATCATAATGTTTACATTCAGGCAAGAACTAAAATCTCGCCTACGATTATGTCATACGAGATTCGCAAGCAACTTAATCGCCTCGTCAACTGTTTACACAGATAAATATATAGTAAGGAGTTTCTTGTTTACGAGTTTTCGACTTGTCTAAACACGATTTCGTATGACATTTTTTCAAGTTCATACGATTATCGTACAAATCGGTTTGAATCGTTTTGAGTGCGAGAATCGCCATTCGAGTTCAGTGATTACTGCGGTATTGACTATGGACATATCGAAATGACGCAAAAATCATTCAAATTTGGAACTGCTGATAATAATAGGGGTTAAAGTATGAAATTGCCGATTTGTACTGAAAATCTAAATTGTTTATTTTTTAAATTTTTAACAAATTTATTTAATCAAAATAGTTGCCATTATTATCTATACATTGCTGCCATCTAATGGGAAGGTTATTAATGCCTTTGCGATAGAACTCCGACGATCTAGACTGCACAAACTGTGTGAAAGCATTTTGTACTGCCTCCTGGGAAGAAAACTTCTTGTCACGTAGATAATTGTCCAAATCACGAAAAAAATGGTAGTCCGTTGGAGCAAGGTCTGGTGAATACGGAGGATGACGAATGGTTTCTAACTGCAGTTCCTGAAGGGTCAAAATGGTTTCTCGTGCTGTGTGAGGTCTCGCGTTGTCGTGGAGCAATAATGGTGAAGATCGATTCATGAGTCGGGGCTGTTTTACTGCTAGTTTTGTCAACATGGTTCGGAGTTCGGCACAATAGACATCTGCCGTTATTGCTTGGCCAGATCGGAGAAAACTATAGTGAATAACACCTTGCTGAGACCACCAAACAGTTCCCATTACCTTTTTATTGGTAAGTTTTGCTTTAGGACACTGTTGTGGCATTTGACCTGGGGTCAGCCATTGCATTTTTCTTTTCCGGTTATCATAAAGAATCCACTTTTCATCACATGTTACAATTCGATCCAATATTCCTTCATTTCTGTACCGGTTCAACAAGGCAACACAAGTTTCAACACGCGTTTCTTTCTACAGATCAGTCAAATCATGAGGCACCCATTTTTCGTATTTTTTTTATTTTATTGATTTGACGCAAGTGAGTCAATATTGTGGGTAAGGTAACGTTAAACCATGCCGCTAATTCCTGGGTAGTTTGACTAGGATCGGCTTCCACTATCTCTCTTAATTCATCGTTATTCACCTGTATGTGGGCGGTCTTCCTCGTGGCTCGTTCTTTAAGTCGAAATTTCCATCACGAAAGCGTTTAAACCAAAATCGCACGGTGCGTTCATTAGTAGACCCCTCTCCAAACGCAGCATTGATATTGCGGGCTGTTTCTGCCGCGTTAGTTCCGCGTCGGAACTCGTATTCAAAAATCACTCGAATTTTCGCAGTATCCATCTTTCTTGTCTAAATTGAATAACAAAAACAATTGAAAGTCGATATTCAAATGTTTCAAATTTAAAAAAAAAAATCACAGAAACCATTTGAAAAAAGTTTCATTCGAAAACCTCAAACCATGAAGATTCTATGAAAATTCAAAGAACCTATTGCAATAAAACGGCAATTTCATACTTTAACCCCTAATATTAAGTTCCTTGCATTGTACAGAAATATACATTTTTTTTTTCAAATTTTATAACATTTCTTAATTCAAATTTTTTTTCGTTCTCGTTTCATTAATTCTTGTCTTACTTAGAAAAGCAGTGATAATCAAAACACCCTCGCGCACTGCAACTCGACATACGATTTTTGCTTTCGAGTTCTGTTTACACGGAGACATTCAATCTTGAAAGGCGAGGCGATTATCGCTCACGTGGACGGTCGATAATCGCAAATGTTTAGACGAGGACAGTTTTTTATATTCTTTCGATAATCGTATCTTCGAGACGATAAACACTCTCCATCTAAATGGGCCTTAAGACTCAGTCGTTATACTAAAAGCCTTAATAGACTTAAACGACTCTAGTTGTTTGCAATGGACTTATACTTACTTATTTTAGTCTTATTAAACCCGAAGTTTATAAAATAAAAATTGTATGTAGTAAATAATCACGTTTATTTACTTATAATAAAATTAGGATTCAAAGAGTGATTTAAGCAACAGTTACGAGATTTTAAGACCTAATTATATAATGATTGCATACAATTCTTTTTCTGCGAGTAAATTAAAATAATGAAATACAACCAATGTTTAAAAGTCTATGGAAATCCAGTTCTAACGTGCCCTTTTTTATTTTGTGTAATATTGGTTTGTAACCACTTTTCTTATTATGAAGTCCTGGTACTTTTGTTTAAACTTCTTTAGAAACCCGTGCACAGTAGTGAGATACAATTTATCTGTAATACATAGAACAATTTATATACATAACTACATAGCGACTGTGGACCTCCACTTAATACGTTCATAAATAGTATGTTTCATTCATCGTTATGGTCAAACGACAGTATCAGACACTAAATTTTGATAAAATTCTTTGGTTCTGTATCCATTCATTTTTATATTATATTATAAAGAAATAATTCCCAAAAAAGAAATTCTTGAATTGGTTATAATTAACCGACTTCTATGAACAAACGTTAACGTTATCCATCAATCGAAAAATAAATATCTTGCGGGTAGAAATAAAATCACGCCATACAGCTCATAACTCGCGACTCCCGAGGCTATAAAGCGCTAGTCGTTTTAGTCCTACAAGTCTTTTAAGCTTCCTAGGGTTAAAAGACTACGACTGGAATTAGTCTTCAGATTTAATCTTATGACTCAAGACTTGAGGGTTAAAAGACTAGACTAGTCGTGAGGCGTTAATAATTAGTCGAGGTTTTTTAAAAGGCTTTAAAAGACTTGAGTCTCTTCATCACTAGTTGCGAGTGATGGCGTTTACTTGTACAGCTACAAGCTTGTGACCAAACCAGCCAAAAGGGCATGCTATACCTACCTACTGAATAGGGGATCTCGTACACAAACTTTTTCATCACACTGGCGCGTGAATAGTATGGTTGCATGCAGGATAATGCCCCAAGTAAAACCCTCGGGCTGATCGGTAATGAGAAGAAAAAGGCCCGAGGATTTTATTTGGGGCATTATAGTCAAGTTAACCTGCATGTCATTATACTAAGTATTTACGTACAAGTTTCAAAGGCGGTACGGGAATTACGAACGTCGACAATGAAAGCCTCAGTCTTCGACTTCGGACTAAGAGTCGTATTCTAGAACTCTACTCAATGCTCAAGTCAGGATTTGAGCAGAGTTGAGTATGATTTCAAGCACTGGAAATACGACCCTAATGGCAAGGATTTGAGTTAGAGTCTCGTTAGTAATTCCTCATTTACCGCACTTAATACACAACGAAACTATTAGTGTCATAGGTAACGTTTTTAGTTTATTTTAACAGTCGTTCATATTGAAAAAAATATTGGGTGAATTTTCGTCAATTGTTGCAAATATTACTCCTATTTATAATACTATCATAATATGACAATGACATCAATGCGTTTGATAATTTTGAAAGCGACCTTACAGTGACATTGCACGCTGCTCGTACGGCCAATACCTTTGCAGTAGCTGTGGTGACAAAAGTATTCACAGTAAGCAGTGGAGCTCCTTATGTAAAAGTCCAGAGAAGCACTGCCACCTTACCTGTTTCTGCCGCCAAGCAGTAATGTGAACATTTACTGTGTTCCGGTTTTGAAGGGTAAAGGGTGCTGATGAAATTACTGGTACATGGAACTTGTCAACTTATGCCTCAGGTTGATGGGCACAGTGGCAGTGCACCTCAGATCTGCGATTTAAAGGCGTGAATGGCACTGGAACTGCTTTAGACAGGCGTGTCGCTTACCACCAGGTGCACGACTTGTTCCTCCCGTTACTTGGTATAATAAAAAAAGCCTAATGAAATAACTCTACCCATGTTAATAGTGTAGATATGAGTACTTGGAAATTTTACCTAACCCCCTGGTGGAATCAACAGATCGCAAGGATATTTTTGACATCAACTTTGGTGAGATCCATAATACTTAGTATAACATAAACCTTACCTGTACTGTTGGTCAATTTGAGCTTTCTCAATCCTTTTGTCCTTGGCTCTTCTGTTCTGGAACCATATTTTTACCTGCGTCTCGCTTAACGACAGCGCTGAAGCCAACTCACATCTGCAATAAACGTGTTTGTTTTGCTGAAGAATTTGGAAATAAAACGGCGCCAAAGGGTGTTTAAGCTGCGATTCTACTAGAGATGAGCGAGGTAACTAGGCGGTGCGAGGATGCGTTACGGGCTCTTTTCAGCTATGCGCGGGCGGGGTACGGTGTGGTGGGGTGAACGATGGCGATGTGTCAGTGTCGGTTAGTGTCATACTTTCTGTGGCTCTAGTTTCCTACACCGTTTTGCACACATTCCTCGTCCGCAACCCTCGCAGAAATCTCTCGCTATTTTGTAAGTACAAATACTTAGCTCTGCTAACCCTTTTCTACCGGAGCTGCGCTAAGCAAGGCTAGGAAAATGAAGTAATCCTACTGGTGGATTTTTTGGCCGCCTCGCAACGCCTAGCTATCTGGTACATCTCTGGTGGACTCGCAGCCTATGGCTGCTTTTCCACCATGGATGTGCGACGGAGCGAGGCGTGGTGCGAGGATACGTAGCAGGGCTGTGAAGCGGTGTGATGGTTTCCTCCAAAGCGGCACGAGATAGCTAGGTGGTGCGAGGAAGCGTAGCGAAATTTGTGAAGCGGTGTGTATCTGAACGGTGAGAGGATGAGTAGCGGACTCTTTTCAGCTGTGCGCGGGTGGGATGCGGTGCGGTGCGAGCAGAGGCGACGGCGAACTCGCTCGCGTCTCTCCCACATATTCCTCGCTCGCATCCCTCGCACACATCTCTCGCAGTTTAGTATGTAGGTACAAATATTTATACAAATACTCCGCTTGCTCTCTTCCACCACAGCTGCGATAATATCGAAGCTAAGATATGGGGATTTTTCCTCGCACACCGCCTAGCTTTTCTTACGCAAAACAACTTTGCTGCTGAGTGAAACCAATGAGTGAAACATACAACTTTCCACCTCACTATAGCGAGGAAAATGGTAGATGACAGAAAAACAGTAGAACTATAACAAATCATTTAGTTCTTCGACAAATTAAAATAATTTAATAAACAAAATTAGTTGCTATGTCAACAATAATTAAATAAAATATACCAACGGATTTATATTACATAAATAATGTAAGACAAATTTAATAGTTAGACGTGTCATTATGTTTGTTTTTCATCGAAAGAAAAAGTTAGTGCACCACAGTACATCGTCAAGTTCGAATTACAACAACCTTTGGCGCGCATATTTCTAACGAGTAAGAAAGCCTTTCCGAGCTAGTGAGGTGAAAACGTATTTTTCTACATAGGTATCTACCCCGTGGTCATATAAAATGTATAGCGCTAAATTTGAAAGCGATATTTTCATTATAATATAGGCACACTAGGCGGACGTGATCGTAGGAATATGTATAGGTACCTACATTTTAATGTACGGACAACGGCACACCAGACTACACGTTTTTGTTCGAAACTCGCCTCCAGTGCAACGGAACAAGATACGTCAATGTGTAGCGTGTATACACGGGGCCTTAGAAAGATAGAGTAGTAACAATAACTTTACCTTCGCGCTCTTGCTACGTATTCACCCCTCGCGTACTCAAGCTCCAGTCGCAAGGTCTGATGCGCGGAGAAGGTAGTTCTTTGACGGCGAGGTCGACTTTCTTTGCGACGACGACGGGCAACTGTTAACAGGTTAAGGGTGTATTTCCACCGGGCGGCGAGGCGAAACGATTTTTAAAACTTGTATGGCAAAATATCTATTCTCTCCTAGCGCATCTTCGGTGGAAATGGTCGGGATCGACGAGGATGGGCGAGACGAGATTTGAAATATTTGTTGATGTAACATTGAATCGTATAGCCTACATAGAATCTTTATTAACTCTGCAACGAAAACACGATTCACGATGCCTCGTACGATACCGCGCGTATTACAATCGCGTGCATTGAAACGTAAACGTTCACACATTTTCGAAATTATGTAAATATTAGATATTTCAAAAAATGTACCTTGTGCTGTTTTCAAAAATAGGTAATCACGACACAATTTTAAAAAAGGTATAGGTACTTTTATTTCAGAGAAAAACAAACAAACTACAGTCAAAGAAAAATATATGGTGTCATACGTGTATCCATATCATTTTCAAGTAAATATTTATACAATGCATATTACATATTTATAATTGCATTAAAATGTACACGATTAGGATTGTGATTTTATCATAATTATGTAACCACTTTTAAAACATTGCATTGTTTTCAAAAGTATATATACACAATAAGAGTTGCAATATAACGTAAACATACCAACGCCAGTTGTAAACTTTTTTAGGTCTCTTTTGCTAGTTCGTAATACTTGTCCCGGGATAAAAGATTATATAAAAAAGTTATTTTCGAAAAAGTTCGTTTTATTTTTATTTATTATTTATTTTATTTTAGAGGGTACAAACAGCTTATATTACAACATGATTATTTCTTCTTACAGTATCTTCATCTGATTCTTCTTCCGTTAACATATTTAATAATAAGAATTTGCGGGACATGGTACTTTAGCCGCGTGCTTATGGCTTGACGAATTGAACAGGGGGCCTACTATGAGCTCTTAGACCAATCCTATTTATGCCTGTAAATTGAGTTGCCTGTCCAATTCGTACTATGACCTCACAAAAACAATTCAATGTTCATGCAGTTTACGTTCCCCATTCGAAATCCGTTCACCTTTTCATTCATAGTAAACTCGACGTGACACTCATGACGTGTCATCATAGATTTAGTATGGATATACTAAATCTATGCGTGTCATGTACATAGCGGTCTCATCTGTCAAAATAAGCAATTCAAATAAAGTTACTCCGTGACTAACTTTTTTAGATTTGTTACACTTTTAAGAAATTTCGTTTAAGGTTTATTATATTTCCAGTTTCATAATTGTTTGTTGTCTTTTTAGGCTATATAGCCAATTGTCAATAAATAAATACTATTAATTAGCTATTGAGCATTTTTTGAGGTTTTTTCAATGTTCGAGTTTCCAATCTTTAAAGTATTGTTGACAAATTATTGGCATGAATGTTATTGCAATTTTTAAATGGAATTTTAATCATCTTAATAATTTTATTGACTTAGCGAAAATCCTAAAATAACTTTTGAATAGTGCCAAATTTTACATAATAATATAATTATGCAATCAATGAAAATGTAAAAATACAAGATACGTTCCAGTTATGTTATCAAATTACAAACTCACCTTATTAATTTCAATGATAATGACTAGATATGACATGTAATTTTGTCGTACGACAAATTATAAAGTATGATTGAAAAGTAAGTAAGTAATCATCATAGTAAGTTCTCAATTTGAACACAATCAGTTAATAGTGCTTGAACGCTTCCAGGATATTACATCTGTCTATTTCTTTCATATGATTTAGTAGGTATATAGTTCCATCTCGCTCTTGTTAGATGTCAGCTAGTCAGCCAGAGACAATAATTAACGTTTAAAAAATAAAACATCCTGTCATGCCATTCCCGTTCAACTTTGTGTAGGTCGTGATACAAATTTATAATAATAATAATATTTCTATAATAATACTAAACTACCGTACATTTTACAACTACTTATCGTTAATATATATACTTAATTAGTGAAACAGAATTCCCACACGGTCGTTTAAAAATCGCACAATAACGTTATAAGGATTCATCCTAGTTCCTGTAAATTGGTCGGTAGGGATAAAATGGGGCCGTGAGAAAACGAGATTGTAAGATCTCCCGATTTCCCGTCACATAGTACTTCTATTAAAACAAATACTCAAGACTGTTGTGTAGGTACTTATATTACTTTGTTCACTATTTTGCTACACAATCGAAGACGATCACGGACTAAATTTTAAAAAGATCACACAAATACCCCAAACCCGTCTTCTTCTATCGCATCATTTACGAAAGTATGTTTCGTAATAAGCGAATTTCATGAACAAACACGAAAAATCTCCAAATAACCAACCAGTAACATAACCAGGTAATATAATATACTGACCGTACTAATAACCAACCAGTAATATAACCAGGTAATATAATGTACATACATCATAATCAATCTATTGTCCCACAGCTGAGCACGGGTTTTCTATGAAAGGTCTCGGCCATAAGCGACTTAGCTGACCCAATGCGGGTTGGGAACTTCACGTTTTCTAAGGATTTCGAGCCTTCTTTAACATGCAAATTTCATCACAATGTTTTCCTTCACCAATAGCAACTGGTACTTGGTACTTGGTGTAACGGGCTGGTGTTGCCACTAAACATTTACGCATGTGTAACTTAGAAATTAAAAAGAACATTTGTACATAATATACAGTATATTATAAAATGTATGTATATTATGTATGTATTATGAGTAGTGAGACAGAATAGGGTGTTCCAAACGAGTAAGTATATAAATACCTATATCTGCATATATAGATACCAGGAGCGACACGGAGTGATTAACACCACCAAACGTTATTTAATTATTTTTTCGAATTCATAATGGAATTCATAGATAACTATATACGTATATATAATAATATTAAATAACATTAGTACAAAAAAGTTTTTGCTTGTAGTTCATATAAAAAAAAACTTCGGTGAAAGATAAAGGCTCAAGTCACTGGCGCAGAGTCGAATCGTCGCGTCGCGTCCCGTTTTTCAACTACAACGCATGACGACGCGTGTAGTTGCGCGACGACGCTCTCGCGTCTGACGCGTCACTGCGCGCAAGTAACGCACGGCTACGGGCGAAACCGCTCGACTTTAACCAAGCGTCGACGCGCGATTCCATATTTGCATAACACAAATTTGTACCTAAATAATGGGAAAATATAGATGAATATACTATAGGCGAAACACATGCAATTAACACAAAAAAACAAAAAAAACACAATTATCCATATACAATTTTTTTTACATGGCGCCCCTAGAATAAAATTCAACGTCAGCGTCCTACGTGAGTAGTACGATGCAGTAAAACGAATTTCCGAAAATCCGGAATTCGAAAAACGTAATTAATTAATGTTTGGTAGTTTTTTTTTATAATATCAAGTGATGGGACGAACAAGTCGTGCGCCTGATGGTAAGCTACACGCCTGTCCATAACAGTTGGAGTGCCACTCAGTGCTTTAAATCGCAAAGGTCTAAGGGGCACTGCCATTGCGTCCGTCACCCTGAGACATAAGTTGATATGTCTCATATGCCTGTAATTTCACCAACACCCTTACCCTTCAAAACCGGAACTCGGTAATGTTGATACTACTGCTTGGCGGCAGAAATAGGTAAGGTGGCAGCACTTCCCTGGACGAACCCTTTCACAAGGAGCTCTACTGTTACTAAAACCACTTGTTTTGACCACTCTGTTACTCCTCGTAACTATATCGTCTAGATAATCGATAAATCCGAATGAGTGGATAAATATCTACTCATTTGAAACATTGATTGACCTATTCCGACCATTTGGTTATTACCCCGAGTCCCATCTTGAAGTACCTACGAATAACGTCGGAAAAACGCAAATACATTTCCTGATCTTTTTTGTAAAATTTCATGGTGTTCCTTTAATTTAAGATACAATGCTACCTAAAAGGAATTAATCCTTATAAATGGACACTTTCGACAGGCACCATAAAAATATCTACAAGTGGTTTTTATGGTGTCCATGAAGCTAAATATCCTATCTACAATATTATAAAGTACTTTGACTCCGTAGCGGTCGTATACACGTGATCACCATTTATAAAAATATATTTCTAAAAACCCGTGTGAAATTTGATAATATTATTCACAGATTAGTGGGTAAGATTTTGGTTCTGTATCTGTATTCAGATTGAAGCGCTACAACTCCGCGACATATGGCGGTGTGGGTTACAGCGTCCGGCCAATTAGCCCTGGAATCACGAGCCACCGGCCCCTCGAGTCTTCCGCGTGATTTGCGTCATTTGCAACTGATTACACTTCAGCTTGTAACATTGACTTCCGGATGTGTGGATTCCGAAACCATATGTTGTTGGAATGAGATTTCTTTAAAACTCCACTCAGTATCCGGTTAGATCTCAAAAGATCTCAGTTTTTACTAAAGGTAGGTTATTTTATTACTTAGTGTACACTCCTATTAGCTTACATTAGCTTAAATTAGCACTCATATTAGCTTGGTGCAGCAAGCGAACAGCTAGCCAGGTGAAGACTGAAAATCAGCAATGCTGAGTCTTTAACCTTTTTGTCCACATCACTCAATTGTTTTTTTTTCTATTCGTTTTTTAAGTATTGTGGTCGTTATGTTTTGTGGAGAAATAAATATCTTTTTATTTATTTTAAAAATTTAATTCAGAGGATAGTTTTGAAATCTGCGGTGTAACTATCTGACGCTCAAAACGACGACGAATCGTATGTACTAATCCAAATGTTCGATGTCTTATTTATACACATTCGAAATACAGAGGACGTGTGTAATAAATAAGTAAAAAAATCTTATTTTGATTTCGACCACTATTCCTAAAAAGCTAAAACGTTGTATAAGCTTTATTGTTTGTTTTACATTTATTATTTAATTATTGGCATCTTGCTTAGTGTAACTAATAGTACTTACGCGTCTGTTAGGATTGCCGTAGTGATAAGATATTTTCAGCCTAAATGCTATATTCCAATAAGCGACTAGCCGCGGGCTGCTGACTGCGCGCGACTCTGTTTTACTTTAGAGCCGCGTCAATGGGTATTGTATGATGTAATGACTTATTTGAATAAATAAGCCGTACGTGACTAGCCGCTTACTAGTGGAAAATGTGTGTAAAATTACTATAGTTTGAGCCATTCAGCACATTAATAGCGGTCATTGACCCGACTTTTGATCCCGAAGTCACAATTCACAAGTCGCCGATCCCTATAAATTTTTCGTATATTTGACATCGCTTGAGTAGTTTATTAAATATCAATGAAATAACGAGTTCTTAGGTTTCCGCGATTGTTACACATAGGAAATGAAACTATTTTTCCGGATTTAAATCGCGTATATTTGTAAATGCCGCAGGTCCCATCTGAAACCACCAACAGTCGAGCGAAGACCTGCCATCTTACCTTACGTGAGAGGTGTTACAGACAAGATCGGAAGAGTCCTCAGGCGTGCATCTATCAAGACCTATTTCAAGCCCCTGAGGAAGATTTCTCAGTTCCTGAGACCCGTGAAATGTAACATCCCCTTACAGGATGCAGGAGTTTACAAGCTTGACTGTGAGTGTGGTCTCTCTTATATTGGGCAAACAAAGCGAAGTATTTGTCAAAGAACATATAGCTGATGTCAAACACCGTCGCGTAAACAAGTCTGCAGTCTGTGAGCATGTCATGGATAAACCTACACATTCAATGAAGTTTGACTTGCAAAAGAAGTCCGTTATCTACCCAGGATGCTACGAGAGGCCATTGAAATTAAAAAACATCCTAATTTCAACAGGGAAGATGGTTTCTCCGTACCACCAGTTTGGGATCCAGTATTTCTTCTAATGAAAAATCCTAAACAGACATAAGACTGCTGTACTAATTAATATGTTTTAGTTTATTCTAATTTCTATTATTAATTAATAATAAATTGAACTGAATAAAAATTCATTCAATAAAATAATTTGTAAAACGTAATGTAGCGTAAATTGAATGTTTTCTTTGTAAAATTAAAAATAAGGTATTTCATTAATAAGTATTCTAACTATAGAGAAAAAATAGGGTGGTTTGCATCAATATTAGACATAACTGGTTGAAGACTGTACCATATATATTATATTATGAACTGCCTCCGTGGCCCAACGGTTACCATACCGGACTGCCACGCAGTGGTCCTCGGGTTCGATTCCCGGGCCGGGAGAAATATTTGTATGGCCTACATTTATTTCTCTCGTGAGTTTGGGTGTAATTTGTGGTTGTCTATGTGTGTGTCCATGGCACCCGCGACACAGGGTTTCCCTAGTGCGGGGCTATGTTGAGTGTGTGCGTTATTATTATTATTATAATAATGTTTCGTGGTTTTTACAAATAGCTTTTTATCAAACCGGGCAAACAATTTGCAATCGCTGACATGACAATTTACGTAACTAAAAACTGTCAAACATTTTCGGCAAGTGTCACACTCTCCTTGGCGACTCTCGTCCAAAGAGACTGCCACAGCCAGCCGGTGATAATAGGCGGCGTTTAAAGCCGCCTATAAAAAATTAGCCTATTGAACAAAATCACTAAAATCTTTAAAACGCATATGCCTTCCGGACCGGGTCATGTACGGAGTGCCGAGCGAGGAGGTGGTTGGTTTGTCTCAAAGAACTGAAGACGGCAACTGCGGCGGGGCTGTAGCCAGGGGATGCCTAGTCGGTGGCACAGCAGGTGGGGGTCGGAAGCCACCGGTGACATCAGCATCGATGTGCGCAGGTTTCACACGATCGATGCTGACGGTGATTGTCCTTCCGCCGACGTCAAGGGAAATTGTCTTGTCCCTTCTATCGAGGATGCGGTGAGGTCCGGAGTACGGCGGTTGCAACGATCTTCGAGACGTGTCGTCCCGAAGAAATACGTAAGTGGCCGTCGCCAAATCCTTAAATATAAAAGTCGAAGACCTGTCGTGGTGAGATGCACGAACGGGCCGAATCGACACCATCGCACGTCTTAGTTGCGTTATTAAATCAGATGTCTGCGGGGCTGATTAGGTTAGGAGGTGCAACAATGAGCTCGCCAGGAAGGCGGAGGGTCTCGCCGAAAACGAGTTCCGCTGATGACGCATTGATGTCCTCCTTAAAAGCTATCCGCGTGCCGAGAAGCACCAGAGGCAACGCTCTCGTCCACGTATCAGCGTGGCACTTGAGAGCTGCCTTGAGCTGACGATGGAGGCGTTCCACCATGCCATTGGTGCAAGGATGGTAAATGGTGGTGTGGATTCTTTTCGCTCCGCAAAAATCCATGAGTCGCCGAAATAGCGCCGTCTCAAATTTACGCCCCTGGTCGGCCGTGACGATGCTAGGAACACCGAAACGGGCAATCCATCCTGACACTAATTTGTCGGAAACTTCTGCAGTTGTTGTCACCGTAGGCCAAACCTCCGGCCACCGTGTGTAACGGTCTACGGCGGTCAAATAATAACTGAAACCATTAGAACATGAAAGTGGGCGGATGATGTCGATGTACAGATGACGGAATCGACTGGTAGGTTGATCAAATCGACCAACAGGTGATTTAACATGAACGCAGCAACGTGCCCACTCGCAACAATCTTTGTTGATGCTAGGCCATACGTAGCTACTTGCTACCAAGCGTAAAGATGCCCGTGCACCAGGGTGGCTGAGGTTATGGCAGCGATCGAAAGCAGCTCGACGGAACGGCGAAGTGAGGTAAGGTCGAGGGCGACCGGTTGAGGTATCACATATTAGAGTGATGTTGGTGCCCGGGATCAAAACCTGTTCCAATTTCAAGGCCGAGCCTTCTTGCATTTTCGCCAACTCTATGTGAGATATTTGAGACTGAGCTAGTGCGGCGAAATCGTCTTCGAGTGAAATCGCCTCGATGCAGGATAAAGTGTCCGCGACGACGTTATCTTCACCCCTAACATATTGAATGTCAGTTGAAAATTGGCTAATAAAAGATAGCTGGTTCAGTTGCGGTGGAGGTAATTTTTCACGACGTTGTACGAAGGCGTACAGCAGTGGCTTATGGTCAGTATATATAGTCACGTGTTGTGCTTCGGGAATGTGGCGAAAATGTTGTACGCTTTCGTACACCGCCAGCAATTCCCGATAATAAGCAAGCCACTGAGCTTGCCGAGGAGTCAATTTCCTGCTAAAGAAAGCGAGGGGATTCCAGGCACCGTCCACCTGTTGCTGAAGGTAAGCACCAATATGGACACTGGATGCATCGGTAAATAAATTAAGGGATGCATCCATGATCGGGTGTTGCAGTAACGTGGCACTAGATAGGTTGGCTTTACAGGTTTCGAAATGCTCCAGAAGCTCCAGCGTCCATGAGAATGGTTTAGCGCCTTTGCCATTGGTAGAGACTACAGCGTCAATTAAGGGGGCCTGAAATTTAGCAGCCTGAGGAATAAAACGTCTATAAAAATTTTAAAATGCCCAGAAAACGGCCCATACCCTGTACGGTTTTGGGAGGAGGAAAATCCAGTAGGGTTTGGGTTCGTTCTTGCAGAGGGCGAGTGACATCGGGAGTTACAACGTAACCCAAAAATCGGGCGTCTCTTAATCCAAAATTGCACTTAGAAGGGTTCAAAACAACACCATAATCATGAAGGCGCTGGAAAAGAGTCCGCAGGTGGTCCTTGTGGAGAAGATGAGGATATCGTCCACATAAGGAAAACAGAAATCCAAACCCCATGTGACCTCATCGATGAACTTTTGAAAGGTTTGACCCGCATTCCTCAAGCCAAATGGAGTGGTAATATTAAAAAGTAAATAATAGCTGTCTTGGGAATGTCCTCTTCTTCCACAGGAATTTGATGATAAGCCTTTACCAGGTCAAGGGTGCTGAAAACGGTGGCTCCGCTGAGGCTGTTAACGTCGGTGTCACCAATTTGGGGAATTTATCGCTCCCCTAACAAACAATAAAACGGCCTCGTGAACTTCGTGAACGGCGATATAATTATAATGTTTCGTGGTTTATACAAATAGCTTTTTATCAAACCGGGCAAACAATTTGCAATCGATGACATGATAATTTACGTAACTAAAAACTGTCAAACATTTTCGGCAAGTGTGACACTATCCTTGGCGACTCTCGTCCAAAGAGACTGCCACAGCCAGCCGGTGATAATAGGCGACGTCTAAAGCCGCCACAGTACTTTACCACTGAAGTTATTTGCTGGAGTATCTACTAAACGTGTTCAGATTAGACGAATACGGTAAAAGCTAAGGCTGAAACTTCCATCTTGATTACTCTCTATCTATATAAAAGCTGCCCCCAAATGATTGTCAGTATTTATTAAAACACAATGAATGTCGGACTCGAATATTTTTATAAAGAACAATATTACTGCTCGCATGATCCACCTCGTTAGATCGAGGGTGCGTGAGATATAGCTCTCATTTCGTTTGTTCTAACACATGTTTTAGTTGTATGGGTTTTGTATTGTATGAGTATCGCCGAGTCTAATGACGACTCTTCATCTGACGTAACTGTTTACATAATTTGGTGAAATGAGGCCAGTTTCCTCATTTCACCAAAAATGTTATTAGAGATCTACAAACAATTATTAGTTTTGTTACATGTTTTTTACGAGCGCATTCAAATCAAGCATTATTACTTTATTCGGGAATGTTTGCTTTGGACAATCGATGTTTTAAAAGGTTTTAAATTAAACAAAGCTTAAGTACGTATTATTACTTATACGTATAAATACGTATAAGTACTAGATTAGCTTAAGTACTTAAGCTATCGATCACATCGTAAACTGTAAGTAAAAGTTAGTGTCATGTCTCTATATTTTTCAATGATGACAAGTTTGTAATAAAAATAGAGACACATAATCCAATGTATTTTTGAACCAATAACTTTCTACGCGTAGGTAAACCAAATGGTGAATTAGAGGCGTCAGCTGTGGCCACCCTTCAAGCAAGTGGACATGATTAAACCACAATAGGGTAACAGAGTTGTCACGTTATATTGTCACACGCTCAATTAAATTAAAAGTGAGAGTTACTGAAATGTGTAAAAGATTTTAGCGGATTTAAAAACACGTGTTCGCATAAAATGTAAATACTTATATGGATTTTGTACTTATAATTTAATTTCGTAGCGTAATAGTCGTTCTGTTGAATCTAATTTTGTATGTACCTACATTAAAATCTTGCTGAAATGAGAAAGGGAAATCATAAACGAAATATATAACTGTAAATATCGATCAAGTAATGATGATATCTCGCCGTAAGTCTGGATGACCGATGGTAAAAAGGGGCGGCCGGGATAAGCTGATGGAACTCATGAACCACTCACCGAAATACATTCTGTAGAAAACCGACAGACAAGCAACTTCGCACCGGTGGGCTAAACTATGAAGTTTAGATTCGAGCTTATCGTCGACAATTAGCCTCCCGGCTCTGCGTTCAACTAAATCAAGAGCCTCAAGCTGATATTTTGCTGAGCCATCCCACAACTGACTGCAATAGGTAGGTACTCCATGCAAGATCAGCCTTGTGCTTTGTACAGAATTAAGAGCTGTCAAGATATATATACATATACCAATAAAATTAATAATATTGAAATACTTAAGCTTATGAAATGTATAAATTCGCATTCAAATTTATAATAGGTGATTTAAAAAAATGTAACTATAGTTTTCGTTAAAATAAAAAGTAAGTTTATACAGTTGTATTAGGCCAATGATTTTTAGGACTTTCAATATTTCGTCGGCTGTTTTCGAACTTCTAATTTGAACCAACGTTTTCTGTAGTTTTAATAAATAACGCTGTGATATTGATCTTTTGAATCTCTCTCTCTCTTTCAATTTACTTTTCGGAGCTTTAATTACTACTCAACGAGAAAAACACGTATACCTACGTAAGTACGGTTCTTTGCCAAAGCATCTAGCACTATCGTGTCAAACCAAAACACTGCAGTCCCAGTTTAGTGTTTTGTAATTATTAACAAAAGAAACATTTTATTCGTTTCTCAATAGACATAGCTTATTTTGCAAATATATTTATTTATTTATTTAAACTTTATTGTACAATACACTGAAGTACAAATGGCGGACTTAATGCCATAAGGCATTCTCTACCAGTCAATTCTCAATAGACTTATCTTTTTTATTTTGCAAATATACACTCCCGGACACATCATAATTCGAGCCACCTGGCATTTTCAGTATTAAATGCCCTAAACTTAAACAATGTTTGAATGATCAAAAGCTGTTAAGCAATTTTGAAACTGCTATACTAAACGTTGTTTCCATAAATCCTTGTTGGAAATTTGGATTTACAAAACCGGGGGAAAACATTTTTCTTGACGATAACACTACTTTTGTATTCTAGCCCTATAAGAGAAAAATGCAAGGTGGCTCTAATTATGTGTCCGGGAGTATATTATAATAGTTACATTTAATATCTAATATACAAAGCAAGTTAAATGTGCCTTTTATGTTATTAAACTGTAAATATCCGAAAAAAATTCAAAACAGAAAGAAAAATTCTTTTTGCGGCATTTTCTCAAAATGCGGTTTTTTATATTAGGGAGTGTAGGGCAGCTTTAATAGACTAACAGTATATCTACATAGTTCCATCACAATATTTTTATTACTTACACTAAAGGTGCATAAGTAATGTCACTAATTAGTTACCAAATAATCTATAGGTGAGACCACGTCGTTCGTCGTACCCTTTTTTAACCGATGCTAATGTTTAAGTAAACTGGCCAATTCATTGCCTCCCTCTATTTGTTTGATTTACGATTAAAAAAGCTCGTGATTGAACAACAAAGCCAACAATAAGCTTACAATAAGAGGTGGGCATTAGGGATGCACCCCTTAATACTCATTAATGAAGATTTGCGAGCCCCTAATTGCAGTTCATTCGACCGAAGCTGCTCTGAGATGAAGAGAACATTGAAAACACCTGATTCACATTTTATTTTTTCTTTGTTTTCTATTATTTTCCAACAAATATTGATATTGACTGAACGGTCCACCGAGTCTCAACTGCTAACAATAGACTTGGAAGTTGGAGAACATCTTTCTATTTTCCGATAAATAGCAATCGACGATTTGTAAAGGATGTCAGATTCCTTGCAAAAAGCGTAGCCGTTGCTACTTATGTAGGTACCTATATTTATCATCGTACCTCGCCTAACATACTATGTATAGTCTCTGGAATTATAATTGTAGGTATAATTGATAATGTCATATTGGATATGAAACTTCCATATTATAACAATTTTAACTCCCTCAGTGAACGAAACATGCAACATGCTGATCTGCCACGCAAAGGTCCCGGGTTCGATTCGCGGGTCGGGAGACATATTTGTATGGCCTACATTAACTTTTCTCGTGAGTTTGAATGTAATTTGTGTTTGTCTATGTGTGTGTCTATAGCATCCGCTTTACAGAGATTCCCTAGTCCTAGTGCGAGGTTAAAAACAAAAGATATTCGCGATGACTTTACACGGAAAATAAAACTATGGTTTTCATAATAAAGGAATAGCCTTTATTTTTTTCCATCCCCTATGATGTTTTTAGCTTAGAGGTGGAAAAAAATAAAAGCTTAGACAGCAGAGTCGGCGGTCAAAAATTTTTTCCATTCTCTAAGGTCAAGAACCCGAAACGTTGGTTGGATGATTGAAAAAAAAAACAACTATACACGATTATTACTGACACAATGCAATATCTAAGCAGTTGATATGATACAATATACATACATAAATAACAAGCTGAGTTAGTTACATAATATTACGTCTGTTCGTATTTGTGAATTAGACAATGTCTGCCCAAAGCAAACGACGCTTCAGTCCGCGAAAAATCGATTCTTTATTTGTTACACATAGATGAGCGTGCTTGTGAAGCGAACAAAATCTGACTCGAATCCCTGGCCAAATGCGATGTTAAACGAGAACGATACAAATTGCGGCTAATGTAAATCGAAATGTTATGTTTCCGAACGAACGAACAGTGGATCCGTCTCACGTGTGGATTCCCACGTATCACAATAGGTGTCGTATATTTATCGCTGTGTTACCGCGAAAATTTTTGCATTGAGAGATGCAGATATCGTTTATTTCATTTGCAATGATTATATCGTCTGCTTAAAGGTACAACCACATGAGTGACGTTTTCCACAAAAAATCTCCAAATTATGTACCGTTGTAAGAAATTCACCATATTTCTGCATATAAATCTCTTATTAAGTTTATAGCTTTTTTGTTATTGAGCTTCACGTGCAGCAAGATAATAATTTTCTTACCATAGCTATATAAATTAAAGATTTTTTGTGGAAAATGTCACTTAGGTGGTTTTACCCTTAGAGGATGGAAAAAAGTTTTACCACATAAGTGACATTTTACCTTTAAAAAGACGATATTATCAGTTTACTTTCGAATTATTTGCAATTTCAATTAGCAACAGATTTCATAAGTAAATCATTTGTTGTGGTGTGAAGTGCAGAGCAGTTTAAAAACTTATATTATTGAATTTTTTTGTGAAATAACTCCACTATGCGGTGAAGAAGGTTCTAAAACCTCTCACTATTGATATCGTACGATTTCTTTTCATTTTTATTCACAACACCCGAATCGATCGTCAAACTGTCGTATTCAATACCGAACCGAAATGACGTCACACCCGTACGATTACTCGAACTTCTCGACCGGTAAAGGCTACAAACGTTATTTAGAACTCAGTTATCGAATGAAAGTTACCGAACGTAGTATTGTTTACAAAGCAAGAACGTAATATATGGAAAATATGGAAATCTCTTATTATTTTAAATAAAGTCTGGATTTTGTTCAATTTTATTAATGTAAAATGCTCTGAACAGCTCGGAAAGCGCCCTTTGATTCGAGAACGATATCCAATCGAACGATTCGGTTAAAATATCGAAAAATCGGGGCCCTGTAAGGCTAGCACAAACAAGCGCGACTTGCGCGAGATCCCTATGCGAGAATAGCAGTCTCTCGCGCTATATGTCGCTCTCGCGCTAGTCGCGCCCTATCGTGCTATCCCTACAAGTAATTGAACGGCCTCCAAGCTCCGTGATCGAATGGCTTGTACATTACTTTTTCATGGCGTCGCCATCTCTGTGGTCCCAGGATCGATGCCCGGCCGGATCAGTGTAGAAAAAACTTTTCTATATTGTCTAGGATCTGGGTGTTTATCGTTTTTTCCGATTTCCTTAACAAATGTTTTAACTACTTGCTATGCGTTCAGAGCAACAACTCATGTGTGTTTTCTAACATACATATTTGTTTAACATATTTATACATGTATATATTAAAAAATGTAAATACTATTAACAAAGCTTAGTTAATAAATTATTAAGTGGCGTTATTACTCAATCAAGTTAATCGAGCTGTACGGTTGATATTATTGTACTTATGTAGAACTTTTTATATTATGAGGAAGTGATTCCTACATTGTATCCAGATTTACCCAGATTATAAAACATACATATATTATTATAAATATTAAATATTTTATAGATGAATAAATAGAATCTTTTGTAATTATTAATACAAAGATCGAACAGTCAGAAAAAATCCTTCGATCCGGCCGGATTCGAACCGACGCCGACGTCTTCTAGCATACCGTGCCAGACGCTATACTAACTAAGCATATTCATCGTTAGTATATTTAAGTAGGTAGGTATTCCAAAGTTAAACAAAGGAATTGTCATGATTCAAACATTTTAATAAGCTCTGTGGACTGTTGTATCGTAATAGTTATTAGAGTTGAACAATGAAGAGATTTTAAGCAAGTTTAGCGAAACAGTGCTGTTAATTTTCACGAAAGAGCGGGCCTGAATGGAACGCCGCGCGCCGCCATTGCTCTCCATCGAGACGTGGTGTGATAATCGCATCAGCAATTTACTACCATGGCACCCAAGGGAGCTGCACCTCCTCTCCAACCCCTACACTCCTTCCTCCTCTGCTACTGTTTCGGCCCTTAATACCCCACCTCCCGCTTTTTCAACGACGCGACAAACCATTATGATTCTATTTTCATGGCGATAAAAATCATCGCTGAAATGAAAATGGTTCATAATAGGCTTAGAAAGAAAATTGTTTACCAGAGCATTATTATTTCAAATTATGGTGGGGATTCATTTCGATAATGTGTCTAAGTGTACATTTGTTAGATACGAGTATATAGTCCCGTTGGTTGCTTGCATGTGGTGAAATTAAAAATCTAGTGAAGTACCTCCGTAGTCGAATCAAGCCGGGAGATATATTTCTGTGGCCTACATTTATTTACTCGTAAGCTTGGGTGTAATTTTTGGTTGTCTATGAGTGTCCATGGAACCGCGTCACATGGTTTCCCAAGTAGTTTTATGATCCTATTTAAATTATGCTTGCAAATTATTAAGTCATCTCATTATATTTGTTCTTTACTTTAGAGACAATACTTAAGTAGGTAGTTATATTTATGTAACTAACTAAAGTGTTTATGGTAAATTGATTATGAAATCGAAGCTGGCTCTACCAATAAGTAAAAAAATGTAGAGATTTTTTACCTACGATGAGTATTGATTTATTTTTCCATAATATTCTTATCACCAGCTCCTTACAAGGATAAAGGTATAAAATTTATATAAAAATACAGATCGTTTTTCTATTGAATATTCATAAAGGAGCGTCCGGCAAAGATTTTGTTGAGGGATTAAAGTCCGCAAGGAAGCTTATCTCACTCTATTCTATTCAAATATTTTTCCAGTAATAGGTATTTTATTTTTACTACGCGTCGGTTCGCATTGAAATATATATCTTTGATCTCTTTACCTCAATTTCCTTAGTTTCTACCGTGTTGTCGAGGAAGTTTTACACCGAAGTATTTAAAATTGTCTAAAGCGCCTGTTGCTCTAATCACTAAGTACCGAAGTGCCTTTGTACTTTGTAAACGCACAAAGAGCAAGGTATCCCCAAGAATCGAATTATATTATAATAATATGGCGTTAATTAAATGTACTGTAATTAATGACATATAATATTAATTTCATTAATATTGAAAATAATTGGAGATTATAATTGCACTGATTCCGTACATAAATACAAAATTTACTAATTATAACATGTAATATAGTGCCGCTTGGAAGGCTTATTAATGTATGTCACCTGCGAAGTTTGGCATAATAATATTTTATGCAATCGTTGCATAATGAGGGTTCTTAAAGGGAGGACCGTGTTTGGAGTTGCCTATTCTATTGTGTACATAGAACTACAACGAAATCTCTCAGTTCAGTAGCAGTAGTATAGACTTTAGAATTTTGGTACAGAACTAAAAAGAGCGCCTTTGTGACATGGTTTAAATTATAATTGACACATTAAAGTATAGGAGTAAAATATATATTATATCTATCTATCTTTTCTTTTATTTTATTTTTATTTATTTTTTATAATATTTAGT